>NC_049989.1:12005710-12057929 GCF_000003815.2 Branchiostoma floridae | reverse complement strand
ATGCCTATATACCATAATACCCTCATTGTTTACATAGATTGGTAGCAGATGTTCAAGGCAGAGCCATGCCCAGCCATGACATACTGGACATGGTGTATCAGATATCATTGCTATGTATTCAAGATCTAATCTGCAGAATGTTGGTAAAAAAAAATTCTGACCAGACAGGTTTCTCTGACATCCACTACCAGTATACCCCAATTTGGGGTGAAGAGCTGGGCTGCTCAAAACATTACAATCTTTCACCCCAAGATCTGCTTGGAGATCTGTTTTAGCTTCTGTCTTCCGAAGTCTAAGTTTGTATAGAAGCTGATCATAATAATAATAATAATAATGATAATCATCTGGTGTATTTTGCCAGCCAGTAGGTACCCCAAGTATGAGTAATGAGGCTGTTTAACGTGGTCGAGGCACCTCCTCGAGCACGGGACCCCCGTTTTACGTCCCTCCCGGAAGACGATTTCGTGGAAAACTTTGTGAGGCTACAGCAATCCGGACGTCCTTGGGTGGGGGACTCCCATCCAAGTACTGTCCGGACCGCTCGTTGCTTAACTTCCGAGATCGAGGGATCGGGTGTACCAACGCGCCACGTGGCCGTAGCTGAAAGGAGTGGATAAAAACAGGACAAAGGCTTCCCACAGATAGAATCCAGTTTCCCAAAACTGTATACTACCACTACACTATTATGGGACAACTGTACAAAGGAAATCTTCATTCTCTCCCCTCACCCATTTTCTCCATCATGTGTTTAGAATCCATGCAAGCCAAGAGTCAACGTTTGATTACATCTGCTTATCCTTAAAAGTTTTTTTCCAGACTCTGTGAGACTCCATCAATTACAAAATATAGTTAGTGTGTCTGCACATGTCTAAAATGCATTTGACATCATCAAGTTATTGTGACAAAGTAAAGAAGAAATTCTGTACAAGGTACAGTATTCAGTTTCTTCTGAAAACACAGGGAATAGCCATCCTGGTGTACTCTCCAAGCAGAGGTTAGGCTCCGGTTGTTTTTACGTCTTTTTTTAGTCGCTTTTATAGGGCTTTCTATTTTGTATTGTTTCTTGAAGTCCGCCAGCCAAAGTTAGGTTTTGACAATACAAGATACAATACAAAACAGAAAGCCTGATAAAAACGACTAAAAAAAACAACCAGAGCCAAACCTCTGCTTGGAGAGTAATCCTGATGTTCCCAATTAGGAAACCAGCAGGGAATTATCAGGCCATCCACCAGAGTAGCCAAGCCAGGTCAAAGAAAGGTTACCATACAGCTGGGTGTATTATGTTTCATACACTATATGTCCCTCCAAGCCCTATCACTGTATGTTTATCTTTCATAGAATGTATAAAGGATAATTTCTATACAATACATGTGAATGTATGTGTGAAAAAAAAAATTCGGATATGTCCCTTTATTCACTCATGCTGGTTTAACCATTACATGTTTTTGCAATGGATAGTCTGAAAACAAATTATGAATGCATAGTTCAACTGGAAGTTTGTTTGTTTGTTCTAGACTGTCACCACTGTTTTCGTATGGACACTCGGACTCTAGTTTGTTGGTAGCATTAACGTTTGTTACGGATAGTAGTCTCTTTTTACCTATGTACAATATATGATGATCTTTCAGTAATGACTGGTTACAGAGTAAATAGGGATTTCTAACAAGGGAAAAGGGGATATATGATGGATTTCCTGATACGTATTTAGATGTGCCCACAAGTGACCTAGTTACAGAGGAAAGACTCAATAGTGGGGAGTCCAGGACAGTAGAGGGTTTTGCCCTGTATTAGGCCATACCAATTTAATTTCTTGGTTCACGGATTTTCAAAAAAATAGATAGAGAGAGAGAGCGACAGGGCGAAAAAAAATTGTAAAATGGTTGGGGTAAAGATAAGGGCTAATCCAAAACATAAGGAATAAAAAGTTTTCAGCTTGAAAAAAGTACAAAAACACCATTACTGTACAGTAACAGAACCTGTTCGTTGAAAATTACAAAAGTAGTGTCAGTTTTTATGTTTGTCCCATCTTTCATGAATGAAAAATATAACTGCAATAACAATGCCCACATTTTAAGGAGCTTATAATATAAAGGCCAATCTGCTACACCAGAAAGTTGGTGAATGGTCTCTTTAATGGTGAAAATTTGCTGAGTGGTAATTTTTATTTTCCAAAAAATAGGGGCGAGCAAATCCGTGAACCAGTCAATAAAATTGGTATGGCCTTAGTACTAGTAGCTTTTGGGTGGAAACACACTTCAGGACTTCAAATCCTGACAGACCTTTGATCACCTTTAGAACTAACTCCATGTAGGGGCTGTTTCCAAAATTCTCCATGGGCAAGGAAACCATGCTAAGGGGGAACAGGCAGACCAGCAGGCACTTGGGCAAACAGAGTGTGAACAGAGCTTCTTTGTGACCTGTTCATGACCTTATTTTAGTTTCAGTGTAACTGTTATCCCTACCCAACAAAAGAAGTTCAACTCTACTCTACTCTACTATTAATATTGTATTCACATTTTCAAAACTTTTCACTTACATTGTAACTGTATATATAAAACATCATTGAGCCTGAGATTTTTTCAGCTGCTTGGGGATCGCTCATTTCATCCGTAGAGGTGGTGGAAGATCAAGATATCTGAATGGATGTATACAATTAACAATAGATAGCAGCTTAAACATTGAGACCCAGAAAAGCTTGAACAATCATCCCTTTCCTAAGTGTACATTCAGTCAAGTATTTCACAAGCCTAGCATGGTCTACCACAGGCCTGATCCACCACAATGAACCTCCCCAGCAGCTAGCTCCCTCTAAGTAAACCACAGTGCTTGGCTCAGTTAGTATGGCTCAGTGGGCCACAGATTGTATTTCAGGACACCGTGTCATCAACCCCCAGACCACCATGTGACATGTGAAAGTGATGCAATTCCAGACTGCCTCCTGGGCCATGTGGGCCATTAGTCTGTGTAACACAAACTCCGCTGTCCACTGTTTGGCGGGCTGCTATAAGCGAGATTGAATCAGGCTAGTGGGCCATAGAAAACAGGCCAGCATCCTAGCTCCAGGGACCAGGCAACATGCCCCTTTAGGACTAGCCTGGGAACCATACCATCGAGGCGCTCGGCGGTGTAGGGGTGACCATGTATGTCCTGGAGTCAAGGAGGTGATGACTAGGAGTCGATGGTCCTAATGCTAAATAGCCTGGTATCCAAACCCCAGCCTGATCTCAGGTACTAGTATCTATGATCTATCGTGCAGGGGTCTGGCAGGATTTTTGAGGTTGGGGTATGGTATCCAGGCTATAATGCTAAGGCTCTGGAAGCAGTCTAGCATCCAGGCTAGCCTATTCTGCCCTGGCTTATAGTACTGTATAAGTTATACTTTGTAATGTACAGCTTGAGCAAGAAAGCAGTAATTACACAGTGATAATACTATAACACTCAAAACTGGTAACTCCAGAGAAGCCATTATTCTATCATCACATAAGGCTGGTTTCAGATATGCAACTGAGCTCAGCTGTGCCCTCCTCTGAAAGGAATTAACATCATTCTGAGAATCTGATCCTCCCCAAGGAGACTAGTGTCATTCTTGTTCCATGGCACTGTCTGCCTCAGGGCTATGAGCCCTTTTTTTCTGACTTCTACAATGTATATCTGACAAACAATTAGCAATTCTTAGATCTGTTTGGTCCCCAAAATTAGTAAGTATATTTGTAGACTTTACATATTGAGTTCAATACTAAGAAATATTCTAGATTGTTCCTCTGAGTTGAGTCAGGTGGGCCAGTCTCACTGCCCGGCATGTAACGTTATACCAGGAACTGGGTGTACATTTATACCTACTAGCTGCTGAGGCTGTTATCTCCAATTGGACACGCCTTGACCTGTCACTGCTCACTGCTGGAAGTAGTTAATGGTTAACTTTTAAGCAGATGTAAAGATCTGGTTCAGTCTCAGTGTTTTCAGGGCTTTTAAATGTTTTTGGAAGTTAACACACTTTCTAGGGGTCTGCCTCTTTCAATGTGGTGACTTATAAGTAATTCGAAGTACAATTCTCTAAGATAGTCTTACTAAAATTGCAAACACATGATTGTGCCAGGTCCTTACATCTGCTTGAACATTAGAACTTTGACTCCTAGAGGATACAAGTGGTGGGGATCAAGATATCTGAATGGTTGAACTTAACTATTTGACCCCAAAGTCAGTAACTGTTTTCAGCATGTAGAACACATCTTAATGATGTATGAGTAAATGTGGACATTTATGCAAGATTTTTGACACCACAACCTCATCATCCTAGTAGACATTACCTTAAATTTACTTGGCAATTCAAAACTGAGCATCTAACCATTACCATAACTTCCAATGCTTCATTACATCCCAAGGCAGATTTGCAGAAACATTCAATTTTATATCATCTGATATTTTCCTCATTTTGTAGTTGACTACTTTAGTACTTAATTGGAAAATGTAGCACATACTGTATAAAAGACACACAAGGGGGGAGATGGTAATTCTGGCCTCAACAGGCCAAAGCTCTAATCTCTCATCGCCTAACACAAAACAGATGTGGCTACTGTAGATCTACAATGATCCATCTTTTGTGGAACATGGATAGACACATATAATATTGGCCCTAGATAGACCTGTTTATAAGCCTAGGGAAACTTCTCCTGTGGAATACCATTTAAGCAAATTGGGGAAATGATCACCATCATTAAAATATTCAATCTGATCAATCTTAATGATCAATCTTCAAGTTTACTTCTTCCTATGACCAAAGATACTAATGAAAACAATAGATCTCTTGTTTCTCTATGATACAAAGTAACTCTGTGCATACATATGCTGTTAAATGCAACTTTATAGTAATTGGTGTGAATGAGGACAAAGTGGGTTAGAGGTTAATTCTTTGATAACAATAATTTAGTTTTGTGATGACTTTTCAGTCTACTGCTACATCTTTACCATCTGCCTGAAAGTGTTCTGTAGGGTTTTCTCTCTGTCAGAGGCTAAGTGAGGTCACATCATCACTCACATGGGACTCTGATACAAATCTATCTGTCACGGCTTGTTATACACTAATGCTTATCAAATAAATACAAACAGCAGGGAACAGCTTCTGTTTTAGCCAGGGCAAGACTTCAAGCATGAGTAATAGTGTATATAACTAAATATGATAGCCCTTAGGTATAATTAAGGGGTAATGACCTGACCCGCACTGTGAAGTGTGAATATGGTGTCATAAGGCCTGGTCCTTTGTTATAAGCACCAAATAAAACCAACAAATGAGTGAAGCGAACAAGGGGTGGTTTTATAAGGTGGTAATAGCAAAGGACCAGGCCTTATGACACCATACACAATGAGAAACAGGTGGGTCATTAACATATTTAGCATGTAGCCTACTGAAAATGACACATTCAAGAGATACAAATTCCAATAGAACTTGTATCTCTTGAATGTAATAAATACAAACTTTAAAGTTTATCTGTGTTGGTAGAAGTCATTATTGAACTAGTTAAATTGTAATTTCCAACACACCCAAATTTTCGACTGAACAGCTGCTGTGACATCACGTTATGCAGATTGAACACGTGACGCAATACGCAGTGGATCATAGGGTTCAGGTTCCCTGAGCACAGACGCCCGAGTTCAACAACCTCAGAACTTTCCCAACATATTCACATAGAATCCCCGGGTCATTCGGTTTCACTGGACAAAGTTAAAATCTTGGACATAGAGCCAAACTTTTTTGCTAGAGAGATCAAAGAAGCCATCTACATCAGAGCTTTACAACCATCCCTGAACAGAGATGGTGGGCGCTATAGTAGTTTAGATAAATACTGCACACTTTTGATGGAATATACCTAGAACATACATAAGACCGAAGGTAGAACATACTACGACCGGTTCATAGGAGGGAATTTGCGCGACATATGATGATTCCCCTAGGACAGTAGCCTAGGATAGTTTTCGGTTCACACAAACCCACTGCGACTCTCATGGCGCACCACAACACATCACACTGCAGCGCACAGCCATGAACCCTGGTGACCAGACGAGTGTGGCGTGGGTTGAATCAAGGGTGGGAAAGGTCTCAGGCATTCGCATATGACCCCTGACCTACTGCAAAGCGAAAGTGGGCTGCCTACGACATCGGCACATTCAGTGATGCCGCAAACTGCCCAATGTCTGTCGTACGCCCAACCCTGGAGGCAACACGTGACACGTAATGCCGCTGTGCGTCACGGGGGCTGTTTACACGGACAAGCGTCACGCACTGCTCATCAATCGCCATAGGACAGATTGCAGTTTCCACACGATGTGTGGAGTTTCCACACGATGTGTGGGGTTTCCACACATCGTGTGGAAACTCCACACATCGTGTGGAAACTCCACACATCGTGTGATAGAATTTCTGTTTTTAACTGAGAACATGTTTACAGTAAGTTATTGTTTTCAAAATCAAACTGCAAAAACCATTAAAAACCTCAACTTCCCTTCGTAATTGGAAATAAAACTGCAAAACTTCATCTTTACAATTTTAAAAAGAACAATAAATGTTTGCTTTGTGATATAGTCAAACTCCAATTTTTCTGTACTGACTAATCTGAGGTGTTGGATCTGTACTAGTAGTACTGTAACATCTGTAACTTTTAGCATAAAGAAACACATACAATGTGATTTATTTTGTCCCCAGATAAGAAGTGCCTACGTCAGACGGACAGCCTGGGCCGGACCCCTCTGATGTACGCCGTGTGTCACAACCAGCACGACTGTCTCAGCCTACTGTTGGAGAATAAAGTAGACCTGGACATACAGGCACATGGTAATGGCAGCTGTACAATCACTATTTACTGTCATGGACTTATTCACTTCTGTGCACCAAACGTAGGAGCCAGTCACACATACATGTAGGTGTTGACTGTGTGTGCACTGGTGCACCTAGGCATTTGTGTGTAAGATTATAGGGTTTATACGGTTATTATTATTATATTATACCATTGTGCACTTAACTATTCATTATATTCTTTACATTTAAGTTTCAGAAAAAGGATAAAACCTTTGTTGTGTTGCTTAAGATTAGATTTGAAATAATCTATCGAATTTAGTATCATCACACTTTTTCAAACCTTGGAACTGTAAGTTAAGGTTTGCAATGTTGAGAATCATTGAATCCCAAGCTTTATAACTAGATTTCGATACATGCAGGTTCAATTTACATTTTCAACATTATCGTTTTTCCAGATGGCATGACAGCCATCGCCATGGCAGCAAATATAGGCAACGCCCCTGCAGTAGAGCAGCTGCTACAGCAGGGGGCCAACTGTGACCTACAGGACATCCAGGGTAGGGCTGCAGTACACTGGGCAGCGGCAGGGGGCGACACCAGATGTCTACAGGTATGTACTGTTACTGTAGTGTTAGATATGATGTTACTGTGACCTACAGGACATCCAGGGTAGGGCTGCAGTACACTGGGCAGCGGCAGGGGGCGACACCAGGTGTCTACAGGTATGTACTGTAGTGTTAGATATAATTTACCAACTGTGACCTACAGGACATCCAGGGTAGGGCTGCAGTACACTGGGCAGCGGCAGGGGGCGACACTAGGTGTCTACAGGTAATGATGATGATGATAGACTATGTTCTATAAAATTCACTAGCACTGCTTTATTCAGTATATATATTTGCCTCTATATACAGAGGGTTTGTTTTCAGTGTGTCTGGATGTTTGTGTTCTGTGTGTGTAGAGTGGCAGGAAGAGATTGTGGAATATGGTGTCAATGTAAAGGTCAGACTTGTGGGAGTGACAGGAAGTGGAGTTCAGAGGTGGTAGGACTAGTTCTTGGTCAGACATGTCAGACAGTCCAGGTCATGGGGTCGAAGGAAGAGGCAACTACACGTGGAGGCATTATTTTTGTGGTCTATCTATGTTTTCACATTTATATATTTTCCATGTGCTGAAAACAAAATTATTTAAGCTTTGCTACTTAAAGTTTGTTTTCTAGATCTCTGTCTTTCCATTCTGCTCTAAGATGTGTACATTTGTTTAATGATTTCTACTGACTAAAGGTGACTAAATGTTCTCCCTGTCCTGTAGCTACTGATCGAGGGGAAAGCGAACCCCGCCCTGCGTGATCGGGACGGCATGAGCCCCTGCATGTGGGCGTGTCGGGCGGACATGATAGACCACCTGGACATGATCCAGTCCGCGCCGACCTTTGACACGGAGGAGGATGATGGGATAGAGCGGGACATGGCCGGGCGGACGTGGACCCACTGGTCGGTCAGGAAGACTGAACCACTGCAAGTTCTACAGGTAGGAGGCGTCACTGACTAAAGTCTGTACAGCTTTTACCTGACTCGAGTGATCACTAGGTCATATAACAAAGGAAACTTCCCAAGTAGCCTTCATAGCCCCTGCAGCTGCTTCACCTATTCAGTTCGTTAGTAGAGCTTGCCTAAGCTTGATGTTTCTAACTTATCATAGGATGAAGAAAGCATTAGTTCAGTGCCCAGAAGTGGTCCATGTGGCCTTGGCTTGGTAAAAAAAATAAATGTGCCTTTCTGCAGGGTTTACAATTGGGACCTACAATGGATTCAATTCAAATTCAAACTCGAACATTCTGAACCGACTACAAGGTTAGAAAGGGAACAAATGATTTTTCTAATGAAATCTAATATGGATTGCTAAGGCGTACGGTCTGAGCCTTTTGAGTTTGACTTCTTTTTTTGAAGCAGTGGATGACAAATTTCCACATTCCTGTAATGAGTGGGTTTTGGGAAGTTTGTGATAAGACTAGAAGCTGTTTGCAAATCCCTTTGTAATACAAAGCAAGGTGTCTTTTATGAAGGGGGCACACCCCAGTTTATTTGGGGTTTCAAATGGAGGCGGCACACCCTCAAGTCTAGCGACCATCTCTTCCAGGGAATTATCCTGAAGCAAAATAACTGGTTATGGGGTGAGAGGATATTCCTTCAGCTACAAGACCAACTGATTTTCGATCCTTCAACTTCTTTAATTTTGAAAAATTATAGGGAAAAACCATTATTTTCATGTCAAAAATGATGCACAAAATCAGGCATTTTCGCATTGGATAAAACAGATGAAGCAGATTTTTCCGGCAAGCACGACTGATACTGCCAGAAAGAGGAAAGTCTAAAGAGTAATCCAGCCAATTATAAAGAAAATTCTAGTACTACAGTTTTTTTAATCATCCAAGACGCGCGGCATTGCAACTTGGCTTAACACGGCGCTTCAGAGGTCAATCTAGGTCACCGGCCTGTTTACATTCAGGCGTAGGAATATCCCGGAAGTAAGATGCGGACCAAAACACAATTTGCACCAAAAACACACCATTTCCTACGCTTTTCAGCCATGTAACCGTTTAATGTCATTTCGCAGGAAATAATGAGAAATCTCAACTCAAACATAGACCCTCGGAAGCCTTTCGTCACTTTTTTGTCACTTTTTTGTCACGCACTACCTCGGACCCCTGTCGCGGAAGAACTGGGGTGGGCACTGTGAAGGAAAAAATTGCAGAGGGCTTAGAGCATGATTTGAGTTACCAATTTTCCTAAAGTTATGAGCTTAGTTGACATTGATGTCTACATTATGTACTGTCTCTACAGACCCTACTGAAGAACCATAACATGGCAGCTATAGTTGACAACGAGGGCAAATCTGCATTCCTTGTGGCAGCTGAACAGGGTAAGTTCATTTTACACAGTAGTTAAGGCACATTTTCAATACATTTGTGTGCTTTGCTTAATTATTCCTTTTGGGCTTGTGAGTTTGGAAAATTTTTTTGTTTTTTTTTCAATCATCTGAAAGTACAAAATTAATGTATATCTCACAATGTTTAAAACAGACAGTAGATCAATAAGTAGGATTGATTGGCCGACAAGTCTACAGGGCTTTGAATGACACTTTTGGCTGTAATAGGCCCGTGTTCTCTTGATCATTGTGAAATTTTTAAAGATCTATCACCAAGCCCTGTCCCATGTACTTGCCAATGGCCTGATATTTCCAGGTGAAAACTATAGTCAAAGCATGTCAGTGGAATAGAATTAGAATTTTGCAATCAAAAAATGCAGCCAAAGCTCATTCACGTAATAATGCTTTGAGATGAAACAGTCTTGAATATTTTTCCTTGACAACATTCAGACCTTGACCATGACTTATGCCCCCCTCCCCTACACAGGTGCCTTGCCAGCATGTAAGTTGATGTTGTCAGAGTTAGGACAGGACTGTCTAGATGACAGGGATGATGAGAAGAGAACATGTCTACATCTAGCCACCATTTGTGGCCATGGGGAGGTCGTCAACTTCTTCCTGGAAAATGGAGGTGTGTTTATTGTTTATTGTTTACTGCCTTGCGATGTGACACCTTCCTGGAATTGAACATGTATAGCATAACAAACAGTACTACTTGAAGACTTACGAGGATTTGCACACCAAAGTGAGAAGCTTACCGTTAGATACTTCAAAACACTTATACTTATATATACTAGTGCGGTGCACAAGAAAGGTACAAGCTTGAAATCAGATGTGTTCAGCATACAATATACACAAAATTTAGAGATGAAATTAAAGTTGTGGGCTTGCTCTGTGTTGATGTCCTCTTTTAAATGATGCTAAGAGGAGGCAATGTAGAATACAGCCAACACTCATCAGCATTAGGCAGTATTCAGGTGGAAGTTTACACCCCAAATTTTTTGGGATATGAATGGGGTGAAATTTTTATCCGTCCCAACAAGTACATGTAAAGTTCTGTCCCAGATGGAGAGATGGGTCCTAGAGACAGCACTGTTTCTGACCAGGGCTCGAAATTCATTTTTGGGAATAGGTGCACTGGTGCACCCAACCTAGAAAATTGCGTGCACCAAAATATTTTTGGGTGCACCACATAAGATAAAGTAGAATATCAGAATAACCTAATTGCAAACCTACTAAATTAGTAATTTGAACGGAGCTCTTCAGAAATCGGAAGTACTATGACAGTCATTCTATTATCTTTTGAACACATAGATGTCAAGAATATGGTGTTTACTAGTATACTGACATCTTAACATACATAAGCCTATGAAAACATTTGGGTGCACCCTGTGCACCCACAGAAAATAATTGGGTGCACAGCTCCAATTTTGGGTGCACCTGGGTGCACAAAACCCCAGTATTTCGCGCCCTGCTGACCATTTAGAACTTTATTAACTGGATGTCTAACCTTCATTGATGTATTTCCAACCCTGTCTTCCAGCCAACCTCCACGCCACGGACTGTCACGGCGCCACAGCGTGGGACTACGCCGAGAGTCGCCAGCTGCACTACTGCATGCTGGTCCTGGAGGCGCACCAGCGACAACAGCTGCAGGAGTCCGGGCAGCTACCCCCCTCCCAACACAGCGGACACACCCCCCAGTCTCAGGCACACCCACCGCACCCCCCTCCCACACCACCCAGCAGGGCGGCCAAGAGACAGAAGAACGGGTCGGAGCCACACAAACAGCAAAACCACTGTGCAATAGGTACAAATGTACCATATCCATCATGTGCATATTATACATACTGTAAATGCAGAAACGTGGTGGTTTAATGTTCACGGTTTTTGCGGCGGCCACTTCACTGTGAATTTAAAACCACCGCATTTTTCCATAACAGTAAGAGACGACAGTGCATGGTGCTACCGCGAAATTAAAACCACCGCAAAAGTCCATTTTCACGCTACCGCGAAATTAAATCTCTGCAAACTTAAATGCATTTGCAGTATTTCCTTTGGTATATAGTTGGTGGAAATAAAACGACGGCTGTATACAAAGGCTCTCTTTATTCAGGCCATAAAGATTGGTCTTTATAATGAGCTATTGTAGCTTTCCTTTGCTTGTCTGTCTGTAGTGATTGCCATTTCAATGCATTTTTTAAATGTACATTTTGTTGATTATTTTTTAGAACCGATGGAAGAGGATGATCAGGACAGCAGACAGGGAGAGCTGCTGCAGTCCCAGCTGAGTGGACAGGGGGAGCTGGTGCAATCCATGGACAGAATGGATGTCGGTCAAAACAACAAAGGTATGCCAGCTTGGTCAAATCCTGTGTATCTTTTAGCTTGACATTGAATGGCCAAGTGGCTACTAGTAGGCTAACGGATACAAGATCAAGAGGTTCAATTCCTGGCTGGATATTATGCCCTAGGGAAAGGCACCTTCTCACTCCATCCAGGTGTAGAAATTTGAACCTGACTTTGACTGGTGACGTAAAAGGCAGTGAAAGAAGAGGGCTGGGATCCACCTTCCATTACCAATTGACTGGCTTCTAACTGTACCTGTTCTTAAAATCGATCTAATAATTCCAGATATAACCCCAACGTCTCTCAGTATATTGGTCCAGGTCTGTAGCCTACAGTATGTAGCCTACAGTCACTTGTTTACAATTTCTTTTGGCTCTTCTCTCCTCAGTTGCTGACCGTTCCAGAAGCAACAGTGACGTGAACAGTGACCAGAGCCTCAGTGTGGGGATGAGTGTGTCTGACATCGATGGGGAGGGGGCAGACATGGAGGAGGGGCAGGGAAGGGCTGTGCAAGTAAGCAAGTCTCCATCACTACCTCCTTAAGACTTCAAAATCAAGTTGAAGGAAATTAAGACTTTGAAGCTATGAATCATTAATCATATTTTAGGTGTAGTGCAGTAGAAGATAAATCAACCAGACAATCAGCAACTTGATACATATTCAGAGGTATCAATTTGAAGTGTGTGTTGCATGACAGTATAGATAATCATTAATAGCAGTAGTTACCCAAAGTACATTTATACATGTATTGACAGTTTGAAACTGCTGTATTAGACGTAAAATGCATGACCGTCTCCAGCTATAGATTTTTCTATCCCATGCATTGTTGATTTTTGGTATTTTAAAAATCTGTCATTCTATAGGCTTTAAGTAAAATGGATTTTTCATCAGTATTGTGTCATGAAGTTCAGATATTTTGGACAGACATGGGATGATCTATTTTTCTGTCCGAAGAAGCAAATCTCCATCTCGAAAGGACGGAGCTTGGGACATCCCTGAAAAGAAGAGACAGTCTCAAATTGCAGGCTATGCCATAGCACTCTTTATTCTTTAAGAATCACATATGGATGTTGCTTTTAATATTTGCAGTCTCCCCGTGGACCTGGCAACATGCAGCAACATGGACCGAACCACGTACCTCATCCTCCTTCACGGGGCCAGCCTCCTCAACCAAACAATCAACAGGTACTGTTATAATACTGCTTCATTTTCTGGCCAGTTATGTAACGATCAGTTATAGATGGCAGAGAGATATTTAGAGCTTTTCATAGGTGTTGGTTTAGAGTGCAGATATTAGTTTAAAGTTTACAAAGGAAAACTCAGGTACAAGCTTGTAGAGGTAAGGACTCATGTATTGTTACTCAAGCTCAGATGCGACCATGACTGGAAATTTCAGTCATACCAACCCAGAATTGAGATTTTAGAGATTGTTTCCTCCCCAAACTATTAACCCAAGAATGATATATTTCAAAACGTTTAGTCCAAATTAAATGCCTTACATTGCACATTCTAATTACTACTGATACATCAATAGCATGTCATTACTTTTTTAAAGAATGTCACTGAATGTTCCAACAAGTTGAAGTCAATTCCAAGTCACCGAGATGGTTTTGAAATAATATTTGTAATATGTTTGAACTATTTTGAGTAAAAGAACATTTCAGTCACTAAAGTTCGAAATTGTTCAAACATTTCAAAATGAAAGTTTAAACATGTTTGAACCTTTTCATATTTGTTGGAACATTTGGGAAAGTAATGATATCATTATCTCTTTATTTAGAACAATTTTCAAACATCTATGTGTTTTTGTTATTGTTCCAACATGTTCCAACATTTTGTGTCATTTTTTCCCTCCATAAAAACTTTTATTGACCCCATAAACAAAGCTGCTAAGCTTGGTCCTTTGTTTGGCTCTTGTATTTATAGATTTTCTTAAGTATAAACTGGTGAGTCTTTTGTGAGAAGGTGGCAGACAGACATAATTTCCTGCACTTGGCAGGGATGTGTGAATTGCCCTCTTCCCAGCCCACTGACCCAGTTTCATCATATTGTTTCCATGTTCGAACATGTGATCACAAATGATGCATCTATGTTGGAACAGTTTAGAAACTAACAGAAATAATGTATTTGATGTTAGAAATGTTTGTAACATGTTTGAATACTATAGAAACATTTAGAACGTCACATAGATGTTGTAAATAGTTCTAAACAGTTACTTATCACAGTTAGATTGTTACAAAGATTTCCAAATTGTTAGAACAAAAGGCAAGAAACACCCTCTCGGTAATATGGAATCGACTCTATGCAAGATAGAAAAAATGTTGAATTGGTTTGATTTTTTCCAGGTGATGCAATACTACGACAGCTACCCCCCTCAGGAGATGTACCCACAGGAGTACCCCCCTCTCCAGGTCCCCACGGGGCCCCTGGCCGTCCCCCACCCCCCTCCAACATCCCCAGCCCACCACCTACAGCCCCCTGAGCCACAGCAGAGACGGAACCCCCCTCCTGCCCAGCTGGCACCCCTGGGACCCCCCCTAGGACCCCTCCAGCCAGTGGAGAAACAAAAGAAGAAAAAGAAAAAAGGCAGCAAGGCTGAGAAGGAGTCTGTCCCTGCACCCCTCAGACCTAACAGACCAGCCAGTCACACTATGGGAGAAGGTGGGAGTTTTTGATAAAGATAAACTTTAAGTTTATTGCAAAACATTTGTACAAGATACAACATACACATGCATTGCATCTTATGCTGTATAGCAACCATGTCTACTGTACCTTACAAGAACAGCAAAGCCAGTCAATGTCCATGCTAAGTACAATGATTGCTTATTCAGCTTTTTAGACGGTACAGGAAACAGAACCAAGTACGTACATGTAGAAGTTAACAGTTAAGAACTACCGAGTATATACCATACTATAGACGTGAATAATAAGCATGCCTGTCATTTCCACTGTATGTGTACTGACAGCTTCCAATATCGTGTTTGTATGATTGTTTGTTTACAGGAAGAGGGCCAGAAGACCATGACATGCCGGCCTGGGAAATAGAGAGGCCCAGCGCCCCTGTACCGCCCCCCTCCCCTCGGGCGGCATTCGGCAGCAACCCTCCCCCACCAAAACACAGCAAAGGTACACCAGCACATACATACAAGTTGTGTACTTAGATGTGTGTGGGGATAGCTGAATCATATTATACAGGGCTCGAAATTCATTTTGGGGATTAGGTGCACTGGTGCACCCAGCTTAAAAAATTGGGTGCACCAAAGAATTTTTGGGTGCACCACTTAAATTTAAGTAATAATCTAATATCAACTTCTGAAACAAGTACCATGACAGACATTCTTATTATCTTTCCAATACTTAGATGTCAAAAATATGATGTATACTTTGATATCTTTACATACATAAACCTAAGAAAATATTTGGGTGCACCCACAGAAAATAATTGGGTGCACAGCTCCAATTTTGGATGAGGGCCCCAATGGGGGGGTCCCGACAACATTCTACGCTAAATTCTGGTGGCCGGCTACGAATTACGCTGAATTCAGGAAGCCTCTCTACGATCTACGCTAAATTCGAAAGCTTCCCCACACATTAATTGCAGAACTCATCACCGAGCGACTGAGCGCTTGTGTCAAAGATGGTTTTTACGATACATACGGCCCCCTTGGATGCACCTGGGTGCACATGCACTAAGTATTTCAAGCCCTGTTATATCAATGATCATAGTATGTTTGTTCCTATAAGCCCAAAAGCAAGATACAGCTTGATATTTGAAAGAATGAAGCCCTTTTTCATCCCTTGAGTGAACAAAAAACAGGATTCTAATCCTTGACCTTCTCATCTAAAAACCATGTTTTCTAAATAATGAATGTAATCATTGAATCATGTATAAATCTCCTAATAAATCCTTTTAACACTTTTCAAACACCCACAGACTTGGTGCACCAGTGTGCCAAATCTGCACATTTGCCACCAAGAGCTGTGGATTTTTCTTTTCAAATACTTATATTGTAATTGCTTTTCTTTTTTAAAGTATAGAAGCAGAACTATATGAATGCTTCAACTATGTGAATGCTTCAACTTATTAAGAGTATGAATATGTATGTGTGTATGTATGTACTTAATATTGTACACAGAGAAGCACAAAGTTATATAAAAGTCTGGCCTCTCTCCCTCTGCTTAAGGAACATATGGAGAAAAGATGCACCGGGATGAGCACCATTCTCCCAGAGATGGTCCTCAGGAGGAGGAGAAGGACGAAGGCGTTCACCTGGGAGTACCGCAGCCTGGTTACCATGGCAACAGGCACGGGCCCGTCAGCAGGAAACAAGCAGCAATACTACCTCCGGTACGTTCACTCAGTGTTAATGGCTGATGGGAAATTATCTGTGTTAGTATATATAGGAGAATATAAGTTTTTAACATTGGGCCAACACAAGAAAACATTTCTTTACAGACAGGTGATTTGAGAGGTTGGTGCAAGCTTCCAGAAGTCACAGTTTAAGTCATGTTAAATAAAGTTCCTTGCATAACAATTGTTCATGTACAAGGTACAATGTAAGGCAAAGCATTGTATAAGACTACTGGCTTGTCACATTACACAATTGCAGTTATACATTCTAAACGATAAAATATTGTTTAAAGACACAATGAGGTGTTGTATGCATGCCTACTATACCGCTACATGATATTGACAGACGTGTGTCGTGTTTCTACAGTTTCATTTTTGCATGAGGGTATGCATATTGGCTAAGGTAGACATACGTTGTGTTGGGACACAGAAAATAGGAATCAGGGTGGTTTCTTGAGAAGCAGCGTAGAATTCTTTAAGTCTAGTGATATGTTTGTGAGATATATCAAACCAGATGTACACTGAACTTGTTTGAACCTGTTTCTATCTCTAAACCCCCCACCCCAGGACATTCAGCATGAGGGGAAGACTGGGATCCCCTCCCTGCAGAGACCAAAGACCCCCCTGCGGAAGGGCCTGGCCTCCCCACCCTCTGCACCCCCTAGGCTTGGGGGAAGACTCAACAGGCCTGTTGCTTACTGAAGAGAAAAAAAGTCACAACATATTTCACTTGTAGGTGAAACTATACCAACATGTGGAACTTCCAACTAGAATTTGGACAGATTTGTTGGATAGTTAGCTGGCTGACTCTAGTTTAATTAAATTTTGATGAATGTGTACCTTTTTATTATGATTGCTGAGATCAAGGAGGTTTAAAAAATGATTTATTTATTTATTTTTTAACCTCCTTGCTCAGATGCAAGTAACTCAAGTGCCCTATCCCACTATAATCATATTGAAGTAATTGAAGCCTCAGTGCACCCTTATCTAGTCCTGTATGCCCAAAGCCTTTAACACTCATACAATGTCCCTTATTGTGGGAGTGTCTCTCAAAATTCTTCTCTACAATGCTCTAAAGTGGATATCTCATTGGACTGTGCCACATTGTACTAGGAAATTGAAGAAGCTTTGCAAGTTTATGCCAATTTTACCTCGCGATCGCACTCAGTCTGGCATTTGAATCCTTTGCGTATGAAGCCGAGATAATCAGCTTGTTAGAAATGGTACATATTATATGATGACATGTAGATTCAATTTTTCTAGTCCAATGAGATACCCACTTAAGGCCACACCAATTTAATTTGTTGGTTCTCGGATTTAGAAAAAAAATGTTCAAAAAAGCCCTTAACTGGATAAACATACATGTAATGATAATGAAGCCTGAGGACCAGGTTTGTGCCTTGGTGCACTCATTTGTATGCGGTGAATACAGTCATATTCAAGTTTTCCTCCCTACCCTCTAGCTTAGCACAATATGAATGTCCTCTTGCTGTATTTTCACTTTTAAACATCCGAGAACCAAGAAATTAAATTGGTATCGCCTAAGCTTCCCTTTATCAGCAAATTTTGATACACACAGGTGACCAGGCCATTGTCTTGTCATCCTCATACAAAACTCAATGATTCAAGTGATATGAAATTGTCCTATAGCTCTACTTTGTATGAATACTGATTGTATTAGATAACTGGTGACTTTTAGAATTACAAATACATTCCAATAGCACCAATATATATGTACAGGGACCACCTTTAGGAACAAGGCAGTGTGGAAAACTTCTAGTATGTATTACAAATTCTACATGTACAGATCGATAATTGTGGCACATGAATTTTATCATTTTGAAGGCATTGTCAAGATTTAAAACTACAGTTACTGTAGATGTACTGAGATGTTCTTGCATCCTCAATGCTAACAACAGATCTGTGTACTACATGTATACAAATAGACTATGTATTCACCAAGCATTGGCTATGTACAGCCTCATGCATTGGCTATGCATACCATCAGGGGTGCCTAAGCATTTGCACGAACCCTATGAAGTTCGTACGAATATTATGTGATACACACGAATCACTATGCGAAAATGCACGAATTTTATGAAATTCGCACGAATCACTATGCAAAAACGCACGAATATTATGAAATTCGCACGAATCTTATGAGATTTGCACGATACTTATGCAAAAACGGCGGCCAGGAGGAGGCATGATTTTGATCGTTTCTACCCGTGATATTTATATTTCAGGGCATGGAATGGACATTTACCGTATTGATGTATTTAATAGCCTGTGAGCTACCGTTTTGCTTCATTTCGGCGTGTTACATCGTATTTTCCGTCGCCGCCGATCGAAGCCGCCATCTTAAAAATCCCGCTCCGTCTGTCACGTGACCCCGGCAGTGGTTGCGCAATTTCGCATAAGGATCATGCAAATCTCATAAGGTTCGTGTGAATCACATAGTGATTCGTACGAATTTCATAATATTCGTGCGTTTTTGCATAGTGATTCGTGCGAATTTCATAATATTCGTGTGTTTTCGCATAGTGATTCGTGTGTATCACATAATATTCGTACGAATTTCATAGGGTTCGTGCAAATGCTTAGGCACCCCTGACCATAGGCTATGCAGTCACTGTGCATTTGAGTCTTTACTCACTATAGAGTATATGCTATGTGTTACATTGTACTTAGGTATAGCTACAATATGCAGTTACTACATCACATGATAATACATTTGGCTATGCAGATTCAATGCTTGGTGAATCTTCTTGTCCTGTCGCTGTGTATGTTCTTAGTGCTAAAAATTGTGGGCAGTTTTGTACTCAGTACTGTACTATCATACACCACAATTGGTAACAAATCATACACTTAAGAGAAATGCACAACTTGCTAAATGACAATGATGAAGATAATTTTGTAAAGAAAATATGAAATCAACCAAGTTTTTTTGTCAAATTATTCTGCTGCAACTCCTACAACATTGATGGAAAGTTAGAGTAGTTCAGTTTGGAGGATGGAAAGTATCGTCCGTTTTTTCCAGACCGGACAGATTTTGTGCTGTTCATGACTGGGCAATTCTTTCCACCAACTGCTACAATGTGTAAAGTGTAGATGATATTGACCAAGCTGTCAGGTTACACAGCTGTAACTGTAGATTTGAACTCAGAAAGTAGATATTCAACTGCTGTTTTCTCTGATCTTCTTTGATGTACATAACAATTGTAGTTTCTTACAAATGCTATGGCCCACAAATGTTAAAAGATATACTGTACACTTGTTATACAAGTGTGGTTATGTACATTGTAGACTAGGGTGATTATAGATCTATATATTGTAGATTACGTCTTGTAAAATAATAAAAGTATATTGTGAAGCTTATAAGGCAGTTACATGTATGTATGGATACAAATGCTGTAAGAATAGTCACTGTGTAAATGTGGTACCTTTGTATAGATTGCAGGAGACACAGGTAGAACAGAGTCTATGTAGATAAGGTGTGAAAGTACATGTACTATAAAAACAGCTATCTAATACTAATTGTACATCTTTAGGCAGTAGGTAACTCCAGACTTCACCCAAACTGAACTATATTCATATATTCAAAATGAACACTGCAGAACATTTCTGAATTTGGCTAACCCTTCCCAGAACAGTCTCCAAAACATCCTTATATTCCATGGCTTTGATAGTACTAGTAGGTTAAAGTATACCAGTACTGTTGTATTTCTGTTTTCAAAAATTGTTGATTCTGTTGCGAATAAGACTGTGATATGTGCTTAATGTAAGCTCCTATCGAGTGTATAGCAGATTTGCACTAAGGATTTACAATGTAATGAAGGCCTTATAGAAGACTTCTTGATCTTCCATGATTCAGGTAACTACAAGAAGGGAAAAGCTAATAAGTTAGTCCTTGCTTGAAAAAAGTGGAAATGACAAAAATAGATAATGTGTGTGCAACCAGTCTGTCAACTTAAAGTTAAACCCTGTTAGCATAATTAATATATCTTCTGTGTTACATATAACCAAAAATTTGAAGAAAAAAAAACATGCATTTGAGACATCTCTAGTGCAACAATCTGTCAGGTATGCACAGTTTAGACATACAGGAGTGCATTGTACTGGTGGGTGTTGAATTGAAGATCTCTTTTTGTGCATTTATGATTTCAGGAGTTCAGATGTATGTGACCTGGAAGAATTGTTAGTAGACAATACCTTTTCTTGTAAATCTTGTAGCAGCTGTGCAATCCACAAATCTCTGCTTTTATAGAAAAAATATTAATAAATGTTGTAACACAAATTGTGTGCCTTCAACAATTCAACACTGCAAAGCAGAATCAATTTCATATATATTATGAAAAACAAATGTCTAGTATGAGTTCTCCGATTTTGTAAATACAAGAATCTGCATGTATATGTTGACACACATACATGTGAAATGTATGTGTGTATCCGATGCTCTTGACTATATGCATATAAAGTTGCATGTATTTTTGTTGTCATTAGTCTGTAACAGTTATCTCTTTCTGCAATCAAGTTAACTTGGTCCAGGTTAGTTATTTATGTCTGTAATCATAGTAAGCTTGTGTATTTGTCTGGAGTAAAATATGTTTCCTGAAAGACCGTTTTTGTCATTGTTGTCTGTTTCATGATGCATATGTGATGAAAAAAGACCGACCATGTAATGGCTGGATGTGCCTTTGGTGCTGACGGTTTTCCTCAAAGTGAGTGGACAAAGATTTGCCAGCAAAGCTCTCTCCGTTCGCCCGGTGTGGCTGCTTTTTCTAGCCCCCACCTGGCCTTCCTATACTAGGCTATAGGGTTGTCGATAGAAGAATTCAACAAAAATATAGGATGACTTATAATTGGTCAAGAGAGTTACTAGTAGTCTGCAGTACCCTGGAAAAAACAGACTTTGAGAGACAAGCAAAAGTATGCCCATCTGGATGGTGGAGCAGGTGTTAGTGTAAGTTACGGGTGCGCATGTGGCGGGAACTGGCAGCAAAACTCTTTGGAGTCTGCTGGTTTTCCCAGGGTGCAGGAAAGGTGTCGCTTCTTGGACTAGCCTGGAATCCAGTCGTTAGTTCCGCTCCCGAAGGTCGATACTCGCGAGTAGCGACCTTCGGGAGCGGAACAAAGCTAACAAGACTGGATTCCAGATGAGAGCTCCAAATTTAGTCTATACATACCAGACTTTTGATCAAACCAGACCAATACCTTGTATGTGGTGATGGAATAAAACTTATCTGCCAGTCCCATCAGAATCTTATGCTTGTACACAAAATAGGGAACATGAAATTCTATCTTATTGTAATCTCTCCATTTACTCAGGTTTAGCGATAACATACAGTAAGACATTTAGTGATCTTTTCCGTCTTTGCAATCCTTAATTAAAAGTCTTTCCAAAAGAAACAAGTGTTAGTACAGCTTCTAGATTCTGTATGAATATTGCATCAGCTACTGTGTTAACACCCTCTCAGGTCACAAGAAAGAAAAAGAACAGAGACTGATTAAGTCCTGCAACTTGCTCCTAACTGCCTGTATTACTAACTGGCTAGTACATGTAGTACCTATTTTAAAGCCCTAAAAATATTGTGTTGCACAGGCTAGAAGAAACCAGGAAAGCAATTGTGGTACCTGTTAAACAACCAATAATATTTATTGTCTTGTCACAATAATTGCATCTGATACAGAGTTATTTGGAAGCAACCCTTAATGTAATGCACAATAATCATATACCATCCTATCTCTTTGGTAAATAAGGAAGTATGTATATTGCAATATGTGGTAACAAGAAATTCACATTTTCAAGTGCTTGCATACCAAATTAAATTTGCCGTAATAATTGCTTAAGTTGTGTTTTCATTTCATACTTGCTTATTTCTTAAAAAACATTTGACTTACTAGTAATATATTCTCCTTTCAATTTCAAACATACTAGTACCAAGCAGAAACGATATATCTAAAATCTATAGATAATTCAAAATAGAATTCAAGAGGCAAACAAAATAAATCATGGCTACTACTTCCCCCTCAAGTCTGAGAACAATAAAGACATTCAGAGAAAACGTGTCTTTCCATCTCATTATAAAACTGTACAGAATCATTTGTAATATACTAGTATTACTACACTACAGCTTTGCCAACCCTTTTCCTACCAAATCTCCTAACTAAGAGTAAGATGCAAGAGAAGCAGAAAATCTGATACATGTGGATGCTAGGCTGGGTAATACGGTTGGTAAAGCTAAGGGCACAACCCACTGTAGGTGCAAATACGTGCCAAAATGTGGGCAATCTTTTGGGATCCGTAAGTGGTAAGTACCGCCTCCGTACGAACACGTAGGGAATCCAATGGATTTTGAAGCACGCAGACATGTATTTTCAGAAATACATGGCAGACGTGGCCTAAAAAAAAAACGTACGGACAAATTGCATGTGCGGCGGGTAGTGCCCTTAGCTTTAGAAGAGGGTCTTAACTTCCTGTAAAATTGGACAGGACTGTTTCCATTGGCTTGATACTGATGGTGGTTGACTGTGCCAGGTGGTTGGCTGGTCAGGTTTCACTGCAAAATGTAACCTACAGTTGTGTGTACCCTTAGATTAAGTTAGAATGATTCAAGAGGATACTCAAGGTTGCTTTGTAGAATGGTACTCTTGCCACATTATTCCCTGAAAGCTGTTGGAAATAGGGCTATGTACATGTACCTGTACCTGTAAAATTGTATACATACAGGTCCAGAACTGAACACCAGGTGTACCTGCACTTGTATCTGAACAGACTACTAGTAGAGCACTATAAATAAAAAGCCTCAAGATAAATAAACCCTACTTTGTGAATATAACCTTCTAGTGAAGGTAATCTGTACAAAATGTAACAATTTTTATCACCTGCCAGTTGAAGATTGTTTTGATTCTCAAATATGTAAAATTCTCATACAAAGATGACAATTTACCAATAAAAGAACAGTTGCAAACTTGGGTACTTAAGTTATAGATATTAAATGGACCACAGAACTGTACCTAAACCCATTACCTGTATACCTGTACACAAAAATTGTTTTGGTACACAGCGCTAATTGGAAAAAACTTGAACCACAGTCCAAACCATAGAACATACCCTTGCTTGGAGCAGTACTCAAGACATCAAGTTGTCTCCCTTAAATACATGTAATCACCACCATGCTTTCTGTCTTGACAAAGACTTGTGTCCTCAAACGACCCACAGGTGCCTGGACATAACAAGGTGTTCTTCACTTGCACAGTCATGGTATTTCCACTTTTCAATTCATAGTACAAAGAGTACCCTTACAAAAAACAAAGTCAATCCCTGACATTGCTTAAAACACTGTATTCCTTCCATCAGCTATCTACATTTAAGTAATCTCATGTGTAGTTTAAAGTCTGAAGGAAGGTTCCATTGTTAGGAAGTTCCAGATGTTGATGTGGACTCTTCGCTGGATGGTTTCGCAGAGGGCGGTTTCTGTGGCTCACTGTTTGTACCCAGAATAGTTCTTTCCACATCCTCGACGTTTATGTCCTTTTCCTTCATTGCTTTCTGATGAACAGAAATCAAGATACACATTGTTTTTCGTTATATTATGTCTAGTTGTTGAAAAAAATAAAGAATAAAAACATGGCATCAAAATTCATAGCAAATCTTGGTCGCAACCATGCCAGCGTGCATCTTAAGGGCAACCATAAATCATCTGGCCATTACTATGGCCCAGGCCAAACATGGACAAAATACTGTAGAACAGGAAATTGTTGCAGGGATTCAATTTTGCCGTAGGGAGAAAAAGGTGCGTTTTATGATGGTTTTAAGTTTGAGGTTAAAAGTATACCATGCAGGCTTTTCCTGAATTGGAGGAAACATTTGCAGTGACTTTATATATAATACAAAAATAAAACCGCCGTGAACATAATTTGCCCTTTAACCCCTCCGCTGCGTACAGCCACGGGCGTGGTTTCGGGTTTCCCTGCGTAGAGCCACTAACGTGGTTCCCCCGAGGCAAGCCCGATCCTGCCCCTGACAACCCACGATTAGGGCATCGCTATTCATCGGCAATCCCCGGTATTCCCCGGTATACTTCGGGGGAACAGCCTCGTTTTGATGTGTACAGGATGGCCATTATTTTGCAAGGTTATTGAGCAATTTTTTGTGACATTTGCAGCTGGATTTTAGCGCGCTACCATGAAGACGCCTCCGGAGATGGTAGATGAGTGATCATTTCACACTCGACAAGGACTCTGATAAATGTAATTACAATGAAAGGTTTGATCTAGTCATGTTTTGGCCTCTTGTTTACAACTGTATGTAACATCATAAGGCATGGGGAGAGATCTGTACTAGTTTTGAAAAGATTTTGTGACGTTACTTGGGCTTCACAGATGATCGATCGTGTGTTGACTTTCCGAAGTAAGCATTTCCATATGTCATTGATGAAATATATTCAAATAGATCTGGAATAATCTTGTCTTTGTTTTATTCGACTTGTGTATGGACTTAGGTTTCCAGAAATGTATAGTTTTACAAATCTAGCGCTACTGTGAAAGCAACTGCAATCCCCAAACACCACTGAGGTCGTTCCGGTTAATTTCTACATTTTAAACTAAATTCCTGAAGCAGGGGGTAATTTTATCCAGCAGCAGAAGGGTTAAACAGCAATTTGACTCGCCCCTGAGGCGTCGCCAAAAAACAAAGCTGTTGGGGAGGGGTGCACCTTCAGATGTGATGTGTGTAAATAAAAACGAATGTTTTTATGAGAATGGTTCAGTCCCATGCGTTAGTGTGACACACGCTGGCAGGCCGGTACACAGTGCTCGAGCAGGTCGTTGATCAGTCAAACATTAGGCGTGAATGGGTCGTCGGTCGTGTTTGGCCCACAGCAGTGTTTGGGTCGTGAATGGCTGACCAATTTTCCTGCGGGTCGGGAACGGGGTGTAAGTCAGTCGTCAGGTGGGACATTCCCTACTGAATTACGACCATTTTCTCACCTGTTCCACCTTACGACTTAAATCCGCATGAATAACGACTAGAAAGTTGGAATCGGGTTGTGTTTTTATCACGACTGGAAGCCTACCATAGTTGCCTTGACGACAAGTAACGTTGCCAAGACTACCGAAACAAAAATGGCTGACTCGGGGACAGTCCGGCGCCATGGCAACTCCGGTGAGTGACGGCAAGCCGACGCACGTCACCGTGGTGATTGTTTCCGTGGCTACCGGAATGATTGACGTCTAGGGGTACCACGTGCTCTGGTATATGTAGCTCCGCGTTTTACATGGATTCTGGTTATAAACACCGTGCGTCGGGCATGGAAATTTCGGTCTTTTCAAGCACTTTAGAGTAAAAGTAAAATAAGCAATCAAGCACAGAGAGAAACTTCAAGAATGTAGATAAGTTTGTGTATGTCATCTTTGAATAAAAAAAATATCTATAACGTCCTTAATGTACTATATGTATTTAAATGTTGAATATTTTAGGACTAGCTGTTACGACAGCTGTTGTAAAATTAGGTCAGTTCTATTTTTGGTCCGTTTTAGTCGGCAAAATGTAATATTAGAACTTCCAACATGGGTTAACGTTACTTGTTAATTTTGTACAGATAACATATGAGCTTCTCTGAAGAATGCTGAAAGTGCGTAGTAAATGTGTAAGATTATTATTGCAGATTCACACATAAGATACATGTAAGACAACGTAGGATTCGAACCGGCGCCATTTCTGGCAGCCATGTATCGCAATGCAGACGCGCTACTGATTGACCTAACACCCGCACGCCGGCAGTACAGTCGTTTACGTACTATTCAAGAACGCAGGGCAACAATGAAGCATATATTTATAACGTTGCATATTAATCTTTTCTAGCTAGGTTCAGTTTTAAACACCATGTGTAAATACTCCGTTTACTATAAAGATGGAACAATGACAAGTTTTTACACGATCATTGATTTTGTTTTCGTTGCGCAATCACGCACCGCCATGTATAAAGGCTCTAGTCAAAGACGATAAAGAAGAATGTATTCCGTGGCTCAGTGGCATAAGAGAGTGGGTTGGGCGGTTTCTATCAGAATTGTGAGGAAGTTGGATCGAGTCCAGCTGAACGTCGGTATTTTTTTTTCTCCCCGAATCTTATCTTCAAATGACTTTATTGATTTCTATATCATCAATAACATTTTTAGTCATGCTGACAGGGGGATTATACAGTCAAATTCGAAGTCCCTCGGTGTTGTTACTCAGGCGGTATATTGAAGCTGGGTGATGTTCCGTTTTGCTGCATTCACGTGTTTCCGGTATTGTGGACCAGGTAAGCGTTGCTTCTGTTTGCTTTACGGCTCGCGGTAATTGGATACTGCCAAGCAAATGCTGTGTGATTTTCTCTGGTTGTTTGGTGCACGATGTGTTGCCAGCTGTTCATTAATTTTTAGTTCTATTTTGTTTAATTTCGTACCGTTTTGTTCCATTTTATTCACGTCGTTACATTCTGTTACGTTTCGTTGCATTTCGTTCCGTTTCGTTACAGTTCGTTTACTTTCGTTTCGTTTTGCTATAGTTCGTTATATTTCGTTCCATTTCGTTAACTTTCCGTTTTGTAACAGTTTATTGCGTTTCGTTATATTTCGTTTTGTTATAGTCCGTTATATTGACAGCACACAGTCAAGCAAACATTAACCTAGTACTAAACACAATACACACAAACACGCCATGTTCGGTAACAAATACATGTACTGGTGAAACCATAATCAACACTATGTCACACTCAATATGAAAGAAAACACAACGCAGCATGACAAACATAATTATGTCACGGAGTATGTACATGTTACCTACGGTATTACTTGCCAAGTTAGAAATCAGAAATGGATTTTGTAGGAGACAAACACGTCGTAAATCCGGACTTCAAGGTCTGAACTTTGCAAACACGTTAGCAAAGCGGACAACTGTGTTGGAGGCGGTGTGCAGTGCCCCTGAAGCATGGCAACGATAAGGACGTACAAATATCAAGTGGCTCCATAGCGACGATGTCCTGAATACAGAACATTGAAAGCTAGAGTATATCACATGTTTATTCTATGAAAGATATAGCTATTTGTAATCTCACCGATCTTTTCCAAATTCATTATAATCGTACAGTATAAAATCAGGGAGGAGAGAAAAAGTACGTAACAAAACAAAACTCTCCAGTCCTCCTCCACATCCAACCCTCCGACTAGGTAAGGCTATGTTGATTTGATTATATGGATGACATGTTCTTGGAATCCAAAAACTGATGCGAGCGTCCGAATAAAAAAGTTTAATGCTAGCCAATGCATACAAAACTGTTTCAATCTCCAGTAAACTTAAATCTAAGCTCCTTGTAAAGTTGTAAAAATCATATTGTACAAATCTTGTATCCGTCCCCTACTCGAATATGGCAGCGTAGTTTGGCACGGTCGCACTTCTTTAGACTCTCCACTCATCGAACGTGTACAATATGAATACTCTTTAACTACAGCTGATGTCATCATGTATCAGGGCGCCTTCGTACTCTTCTCTCCTTGCCGTACCTGGATGGGAAAAACTGACCGCCGCCATATTATTCAATTTTCTATAACACCATTCATGGTCAAAGTGGACAAAATATAAGAGATTTAATACAACGCCAAGTATCAGAATCCACTTCCTTTGATCTTCGTAATAAACATAACCTTCAGATGTTAGAATGTATCACAACTCGCTTTAAGAAATCGTTCATAACTTAATTATGTTACGTATCATTGGAACATTGTATCTAAATGTTGCAACAACAACAACAAAAAACTTTATTATACATACGCACAATGTTATACGCCATACGATAAATATACACAAGCAGTCAAGCACATACACAGAATAACGACAAAAATAAAACGATTTTCAAAACCGAATTCCATGTGCTTCTCATATAGCCTGAGTATCATCCTCCTTAGTAACCGCTAGCTCACGACTTTCGCTTGCTAACCACGGAAAGCAAAAGTTGTGAGCCAGCGGTTACTACGGAGGATGACACTCTGGCTGCTTCTATTATTCCGTCATTTCGGATGAGAGAAACTGCCAATGAAAACCACACACGTCGTCCAAACAAGGTAAGTAACAGTTTGCACTTTAAGAAAGATTGGAATTACTAAACATAGACGGCGAACATGGTGCGGACCACCAGTAAAACATTACTACCTTACTATTATTACCAGTTCTCGAGTTCGTCAATTGATTCAATTCACAAGTTCGACAATTACAATATAAAGTATAACTACAGATAGACGGATAACTATGCAATGTACAGGTATATTGGCTAACAACCTTGACATTTCACATAACTTATGTTGTTCGTATTTGCACAGGGACTCCAGAAATATTCAGGTTTCGACTAGCCTCAACAGACATCTAAACAACATATAGTAAAACAAATTTGACAAGAACAATGAAACGGGAACGAGATGGAACGAAATATAACGAACTATAACAAAACAGAACGAAATATAACGAAATGGAACAAACCGTTACAAAACGGAACGAAATGTCACGGAAATATAACGAACTAAAACAAAACGGAACGGAACGAAAGAAAATGAACTATAACGAAACGGAACGAAATGTAACGAAACAGAACAAACTATTACAAAACGGAACGAAATGTAACGCAACGGAATGAAATATAACGAACTGTAACAAAACGGAACGAAAGAAAACAAAATGTAACGAAACGGAGCTAAATATAACGAACTGTAACAAATTGTTACAAAACGGAACGAAAGAAAATGAACTGTAACGAAACGTAAGGAAACGAAACGGAAAGAAATATAACGAACTATAACGAAACGGAAAGAAAGAAAATTAACCAAAACGGTACGAAATGTAACGAAACGGAACAAACTGTTACAAAACGGAACGAAATATAACGCAATGGTATGAGATATAACGAACTATAACAAAACGGAACGAAAGCAAACAAAATGTAACGAAACGGAGCTAAATGTGACGAATGGAACAAACTATTACAAAACGGAACGAAAGAAAACGAACTATAACGAAACGGAAGGAAATGTAACGAAACGGAGCAAAATGTAAAGAAACGGAACGAAATATAACGAACCATAACAAAACAAAACGAAAGAAAACTAACTGTAACGAAACGGAACGAAATACAACGAACTATAACAAAACGGAACGAACTGTAACGAAATGGAACGAAATACAACGAACTATAACAAAACGGAACGAACTGTAACGAATCGTAACGAAATATAACGAAACATAACCGAATTTAACGACATGGATGAAATGGAACAAAACGGTACAAAAATGAACGAAACAACGCAAAATTAATAAAAATGGAACAGTATGGAATAGAGCGAAACAGAACCAAACGGAACCAAAATGAAATAAACGGAACGAAGCGGAACGATAATTTGATGGAAACGACATGGAAAGGCCTAATTATACAACTTGAAGTAAACGTAGACGCCTAGGACGTCAAAAGACCAGCTACCATTTACCAGCTTTCATTTTGATAAAACTTTATGGGTTGGATCAAAGGAACTGTAACGTTAACGTTAGCCTATAGCATAATTTTACAAGTAATATTCTGCAAAAGAAATGAAAATAGTTTCGAAAAAAAAATGTGCGGCCTCATTTTGCCTAAGGGGGTTAAAAATCAGCAACTGAACAAGGCAGATAAACGTAATAAACGCCTAGCTCATCCGACTAACTTACAGTTTGTTTATTTGGATAACCAGGCTGTAACGCATCTGATGACCTCTATTGACCTTTCCTCTGGACGTCGACCAAAATACGACTGTATACGTCTGATTACCGACCTCGTCGTATATTAGTCAAAACACGGTCGTATTTTAATCGATGGGGCTCAAGGGATTCGGCCTCAGAGTCGTGTTTTGGTGGGCACGATAGTCGTGAAACGGTCAACAGAGATATACGACTCAAGTCTGACTCAATTACGATCCAAACCTAACGCATTTACACCCGCTCGAGCACTGTGTACCTTTTCGGCGTGACCCCGAAGTCGGGAAGGCGGGAGAATCGGTCAGAGATACCTTGACGCAAGACTGGTACTTCTTGAAGAGAGGCGTGCACGCCTCGTCCGCTCGGTCGCCCTTCAAGAACTTTTCAGAGAACCACTTATTGAAGCACTGGTCGTAGTCCCTCTTCATGTCGTTACATTCTGAACCCACGCTGTTCATGGTGATCGTTTTCTTGTACGGTAGACTGAAACGCCGAAGAAATTATACAGAGTTTTTTCGTCGGGACGTCTCTCTGTTTACTTCGAATTGAAGCCTGCTGACAGCTGTGTCATCTGCAGCGATATCCAACATTCCACTACAACAAAGTAGTTCTAAAATGATAAGTCCGCAATTCTTCACAAATGATAATGGCTGTTACCTTTTACTTTAGTCAAAACTCTATCACGCTTTTAAGAATATTCAACGCTAATTTTGATGGGATTTTGTGTCAGAAATAAATAATATTTTATGAAATTCGCGGAAGAATACTAAGATTTGGCCTGATAAAATGTCCTATGACCTTTCAACTTTCAAGATGGCGGCCTGGGGCTGAAAAATCGAGTGCGAAACATCTGGAGTTTGTCGGTGGCGTTTTGGTTGGTTTACACAAGTGTGCTGGTAGCTATGAATCACTTACATCGGTTATTCAGGATAACACAGGTTGACAGACCCGTTTTGCTTGCGATAACACGACGGCTTTCGTCCAAGGTGAGCACAAGTACTGATATGGACTAGATAGATACCCTGGGAGCCAGCCGGGATCGGGCAGCAACGAGCTTGGACAGTTTATTCAGTGGCCCAAGACAGTCAAGTCCGCCGATCTCCTATTAGCGCCCTGGGGAGTTTAAGCCCGATGAGGTCCACCTGCCCTCTGTAGGGATAACTCCTTCTGGCATAAACTCCCAGGAGCGCTAATGTGAGATCTGCGGGCTGACTGCCTTTGGTCCCCAAACAAAACTCGCTAGCTACCAGATCCTGTCTGGCTCCCAGGGAAGATCATGGATGGCGTCCTTTGGGTTACGCTACCTGGAAACAAATTCAAGCGTGCAAAAAAATGGTTGGGCAGGAAAAGGTGCTTTCATTATGAAACCTTAATGGTTATACCAAACAATAATGTTAAGACTTCAAAATGACACACACACCCACAGAAGTAGAATAGCCCATTGACAATAAATTATCTGTTATAAATTACATAACTTTTTATTTTTCTTATCTTCTTTAATATTTGACTTCATCCACTTGATAATAATTGAATTATATCAATTTTCCAACATTACAGCTAGCCGTGGTTGACAGTTGTAGAGCTAGTCTTTTGCATGCAGTCTTCTAAATAATTTAGCTCATAAATGTAGAAGACTGCATGCAGAAGATATAACTGTCGACCGTGGCTACTTTTACAATTACAGCATATATATATATTTGCATTAATGTGTTGGAGTATCTTTTTCATCACACCTGTAGTAAAGAATAGATATAGTATACACTGTAGAGAGTGTTTACAAAAGAGTTTTTTCTTTCTTTCAACAGGTGCCCACTGAACCTACATGGAAGGAGGTTGACGAGAGCAAACTACCGAATGTAAGTGAACAATCTTAGTGTGGATGTGCGTGACTATAAAAGTTTCTAGGTGACAAAACTTTCGAATAGAAATCTAGCATTCGCCATTTTTCGTCAGCTCAGAATAGTGTTGTCACATTACCTGGAAGTCAAAGGTTACACTGGTCACGTGATACAAGAGTGTCATACATGGGGAAAAGCAGTGAAGAACCTTGGTTAACAGCCTCAAATGGCCTTCTATATATTGTTTCTGCACCAATTTTATACTTTGCTGGGTTTTTCTAATAAGACTTAAGAGTAATAATTGCTAATCTCCAAGCAGATCCTACAGTAGCATAAGATAGTATCAAAAGCTGGCAGAGGAGTGAAGCTGGCTTAGGAGTGTGTTTCGCTACTACATGGCAAATGTACACCTCTTGACTGACTATCTCCTGGACAGTTTGGTGCTATCTTATGCCATTGTAGGATCTGCTTGGAGATTAAATAATTGCATCTTTCTACTTACATTGTACTAGTATATACTGAGTATACGTAGCTTCATAGCTAAGTATCAGATTAGTTTAAGTAGACTTAGATTTAGAATAGATGTTATTTTCATTTCAATTCATCAATAAATCTCATTTTCCTTCTTTGCTCAGTATACCATACCTTATACCACGGTTCTGCTTTGTTTGCAATAGCCTTCGGGCATGAACTTACAGTAAAGATATTATTTAATATCAGGTTATCATAACAAAAAAAGTGTTGTCTAACTTCACAGCCTACAAAGATTGACCAGGACACCATTGCCCATTTGGAGAGACTGGCACTAGTGGACTTTGCCAACAAGGAAGGCATTAGGAGGCTGGAAGCAGCGATACGATTCGCCGACCAAATGTTCCTTGTTGACACCACTGGGGTTGAACCCATGGATTCAGTGTTGGAGGATAGGTATGACAGATGTATGCTGTACAAAAACTGACAAGTTCGTAGACATACAATGTACCAACAAGAAATTTTACACGCCATCTAGGAAAGGACAAGATACAATTTTTGTTTTCTTTTGCGTTGGGACAGACAAGGACAACGAGTCACTGCACTCAAGTTTGTAAGTTATTTTAACATACAAAGTACAGACAGAAGGTTGTGGTATTCTTTAATTCCCCGACCAAAATTCAGGTGCACATTTTTGCACCTGGGTGAAGTGAGGCCGTTCAAAGTTCCTTTCCCAAGAGCACAACTTCGGGGTCACGACGAACATTGTGATAACACCAAATAATATTTGGATGCCATGTTTAGAATACAATGTACACGTCGGGACTCCAATTACATTTTATTTGGCCAGTTTAAATTGCCCATGTACAGGAAGATGCGTGGAGGATATGTGATTGAAAAGTTGAAGGCTCCTAACACGTATGCAATTGTTCACTATGCTTAAAATTCATGTCCATAATGTTTTATATCTCACGGATCTTCAACATATAACTGAAAATACTTCTAGCTACACATGCACTTTGAACCGGTTTATAACTGTGGCATCATCATATCAATCTTTCTTCTTCAGAGAACTGTACTTACGAGATGATGTGGTCACAGAGGGGAACTGCAAGGATGATATACTGAGGAATGCTGGCAAGGTAGTGGAAGACTACTTTGTTGCACCTCCAGGTCAGTACATGTACTATTTTCCAACTGGAAACTTTGTGTATTCAAGGCATGCTGATTTGTGTTATTACCTCCATGAAAAATGGAGGTTATGTTTTCAGTAACAGCATCCATGTAACTTGAGAAGGCCTATATGGGTTGTCTTCATATTTGATGTAGGCAGGTCCTTGAAATTATTAGATTTTGGGCCCCCTCGCAGCTTGGTATTGCACTGCAGCACAAATTCCACTGTTGCTCATCTTTACTCTCTTACCAGCTTAACTTTTCACCCAACATTGTAGAGATTGTTCCTATAATCAATTAGGCCACGTTGATTTGATTATATGGATGACATCCGCGCTCGCACCAATTTTCGGCCATTTCCAAAAAAAAAAAGTTTTCGACCACACAATAAATTGTGCAAAGCAGCTGTAAAATGAGCACAAATATTCCGTAGATTGAAAAAAAAGTATCAGAAAACAGATAACTAATGCCATAGAATGCCAAAATGAATCTAAAGTCAAAGAATAAGATGTGAAAGGACAGAAAGAAAAAAAATCTATTGTTGGTTGGGGGAGGTACCAGTACAGAAAATTCAGGTCCAGAGGATCATTTCCAGGTCCGGACATGAACCTGGACCTGATTGTCTGTGGAAACTTGAGAACTGGCAATACTCAAAACAATGGTAATTGGTCAATTTTGCTACAAAGGAATCTGTTTGGTGGATTATTGGACTCCCACTGCATTTTAAAATCCCATCTCCATGTAATAAAGGCTAACTGTCTCTGTACCTTTGACTGTAGAAACTTGGTGCAATTGGCTATAAACTCTACTTGACTTCGCTCTTGTTGTCTTCTTGGCCCCCCCGGTTAGACCCCAAATGGCTGCCGACATAGTGTGTCCATTTTGTAATTGGCGAAACCTGTTCCTCTGGGTTTTTTTTTCAGGTCTGTTTTTTTTTTTCGGATTGGTCCAAGAAGAAAAAAATGTTTGCACCCGTATGATGTACTGGTCCCTACACCTGTCGGTATACCATAAGTATGTGTGTTTAGTCCTATGTTCAACCTTCCTGGCCACTTTGATTTCATACTGAAGAAGTGAAGGCAACTTTTTTTTTTTTGCCAAACTTTTTTTTCATTCGCTCGCTCGCATCAGTTTTGGAGTTCCCGGAGGATGTCATCCATATAATCAAATCAACATGGCCTTACTGTAATGTTACATAACAAACTATTATGATTGCCTTTCATGAATTGTCAAACTGTAATGATACATTTTCCTTTTCTTTTACAGGGAACATTCCTCTGCCAAAGAAAGAAGAATACGACAGCTGACCAACCTCATACGGTGTCCACACCAAATAGTCAAGTGTGAATATACTTGGGGTGCTAACTTGTTACAAAATTCTATGTTTATAGAATGGTTCATTTTCCTTCATTAAAAAATAACATGCACCCATTATGTTAAAACAATTTCATTAGTGATGATACACATTAAGGAAAGAATGCATTCTTTGAAGTCAGTGAATTATGGAAAGCTAGGGTTATTTGCCCTAAATTTTTAACATAACATTGTGTTTATACTGTAACATGTTCAGACTTGTACCATCCTCCTAACGCCCGGTCCCCAACGGCACTACCTTATGGGGCCCTGCTGTCCCAGGCCCTACCTACGGGTATTATGATTGTCGCCACAAACAAGCTGTCAACCAATCAGAGAACAGGCCTTCCTTGGGCTTGCTGTTGTCGCAAGCTGTCTCGCAAAGACCGCTGGGAAGCTATCAGCCAATCATGTTACGTATTACCATGACTTTGTTTGCTCACCATGCCAACGCCCGATCCCCAACGGCTGACTGCCCATATAAGGGCAAGCTCATTAATATCTAATAAGTAGTGTGGGTAATACCGCCGGCAAAAGGGAAGGAAAGCAGAGTAGTCAGGAATAAATGACTGACGGTACTCTGCTGTAGGAGAATGACTTGTACATGTACAGTTAGCATGACAGTCTAGTTATTTGTATATTACCATGTATATGTGTATCTTGGATTAAACTGTCAATTCAAAAATAATTCCATACTCTGTCTGGTGATTTTAAAAAGCAGTTGTACCATACTAGATTACTGATTCAAGTACAAGGCATGCTATATTGATTAAATCTGGTAGAGAAGATTCAGCGAAGATGGGATTCTGAATTCCAGTTTGGACCACTCTTCAAGTTTCTGCCATTTCTATAGCCTCTACCAGACTCCATAGGTCGCTGGGAAAACCATAGAAATGGAGCAAATAGAGGTAAGCCGGCTAGGGAACAGCTTGCGACCTACGGAGTGAGGAAATGATTGTTCTGGCCGGCTGACTCCCCTAGTGTACTATGACTGTCCAATTTCTACAATTAGTCCACCAATCTACGAAGCCTGGTAGAGGCTATCAATTCTAGCATTACAAAGTCCTCTATCAGGGTTCGAATTAGACATACTTAACTTGCAATTTGCACATAATTTTTGAGACTTGCATGTAAAAATTTTCTGAACTTGCAATCTTGCATGTTGAAAATACATGGCCTATAGTAAAAATACTGAGGCCACGATGCCTTTGTCTGACGGGGATCGTCACCGGTTGTCAGTAGGTATTATAAACAATCAACTTCGGCTTTGCTGCAAACGAACATGCTGATTATGTGGATATCTTTCCAAAATTTGCAGTTCTGTCTATATTTTCATATGCCAATTTCAGTCCCTCAACAGTGACAGAATGGGCAAAATTCTTATCCATCCAGAGCAGCAACATTCCACCAAAGTACAGAATGATGGATGGTGGCTAGAACATTGCAGTATAGACTAGTTGTATTTTGCATGTAAATATTTTAAATTGCACGTAAAATTTTTGCCAACTTGCAATTTTGCATGTAGCATTAAAAAAGTATTTCGATCCCTGTCTATGGATTTGGCCAGTTTCCAATCATTATGGTAGGATTCTAAGTCAAGCCTGTCTCTAGATTTGTTCCTCCATCCTGGGATGGTCATTTTCATGGGATAGAAAAAGAATCTGTTACAAAAAATTGCACTTCACGACATGAAATCTACGAAAATGTATTTTCCTAAGCTTAAAATTGAAGATTTCATGACAGAAATAAAAATCACAGGCTCCAAAGCAATGAGTGCAACAGGAAAAGAATTTAGTGCTGGAGACAGTCCTGTTTTAAGGTTAAGTTTAATTGTGTAAAAGGAAGGATATAAACACAAAAGTAGACACCATATCATTTTGGTATAAGATGAGTTTTATTGAAGCATTAAAATATTGGTGACGTCTGAAAACTTTAATTTGGTCACATCCTTGTAGCCGACACTGTAACCTGAAATGAAAACGTCCTAAATCCAAAACAAAAGTCCACCAAAAATACTGAACTGTGTAAGAAACTTTTAACCTAACATAACCCCTTAAATCACCCATTGCTATTTACATGCATCAGTGATGATAGTGTCAAGAAACAAAAAGGTACGAGATGAGATTGGAAAACCTCTGTATTATCTTACTTCTTGATAAAAAAACTGATTAGTAACAGTTTCAATTTGTTAAACTTAAGACAATTAGGTGTACAAATCCTTAGGATTCATTATTACTGTGTAGATGCAAAGTAAAAAGTGTCGTCTATCCAAGAGTTGGAAGTTAGGTATTTGGATGGTTAAACTTAAAGAGTAAAAAAAAGTTATTCTACGTTAGATGCTACCTTGGTATGATGACTTCCTGTATTTTTTTTGTTGAATACTGGTAACGGTATCTAAAATATAAGTTGATCATTTAATGACGATATTACAAATGCTAAAGATTAAGACATGGATCATCTTCAAAATGGCTACCCAACCAAAGCGAAGAAAATAATCGCTACCCCATTCAATGTCAGTTCACTCGGTTATGTACATTCACTTGTGACTGCCACCCTCATTTGTGTAACACAACATGTTATATATATAAAGCTTGTACACACACATTACTTCTAACAGCTATGGCGTCTCCTGTGCTATCAAACTTAGCTACTCCTAGTTACCACACAGTATAAAAATGACGAGAAACAACTAGCACAGCGGTACAAAAAGGTCCTACAAATAGATCAAGGAACTATACATTTGCGACTATGTTTGTGATTAATTTCCGACACTGTACTACAGCCAAGATTAGTAGTGTAACACCCAGGGAATTTCTTGCTCTTTCAGAGTAGGATATTGTTCTAAACTGTGGAATGGTGCTGCTTCTACCCTGGGCTCCCCTGTAACTGATCACATTTTTCAGCTCTAAAATACAGTACTACGGGCCACCGCCAGAAGCATACCCCCTTCACGAATTACGCTGACGATCCAAGGGCCCCGCCGCTTACGAGCGGGAGCGAGAGCGCGATCGGCGCACTGGGGAGTACCGTGGCGAGGATCGAGACCGACGGCGCCTCTGGTATGGCGAACGGCTCCTGCTTCTGGATCTGTTGCGCGGGCTGTAGCCACCGCCACCACCGCCGCCACTGCCACCACCACCACTCGACGGAGAGTCTTCCTTCACGCGAATGTAGGTTACCTCCCCCTAAAGTTTGTGGAATCAAGACATTAGAAGGCAAAGGGAAAACATCACAAAACTTGGCTAGTGGGGAGGGAAAAGATTAGGTGTACCTAGCACTTATCCAATCTACAGTATCCATCCAACATCCACTCCTTACATTCTCAGTGAAAACATGACATCACAGGTTCCAACTACAGCCAATGAAAACAACAAAGCCACCTGATTGGGATGCCTTCTCTTACCTCCCTCCACGCTCCGCAAGGCTCCCAAAGTTCCTTACGTTTCCGATTCCTTATCCCTTTTCTTTTCCAAGATTTGTTTTGGGCCTTCCTTTTCCCTAGTACCTTGTGTCCGGACTGCCAAGCCCCGCTCACTTGGGGTCCAGATTCCTCTTAGCTTCCTAGGAATCCTATCCGTTTGTTTGTTTGTTTGTTTCCCCCGAGGTTCCTTTCCTATCCTTGCCGAATCCCTCCCGAAAGGTCCTGGCCCTGCAACTTTTTTTGGCCTTTTCCGTTCCGAATCCCCTCCCGTTCCTTTCTTCCATGCTCCAAGGTTTCCAACTTACCGACCTGCCCCTGTGGCCTCTTCAAAATTACAATGCCCGGTCCAGCGTGAAATTTACTAAGAGAATCTTGATTGGAGGAAAATTTGGCTGATCCTAGGCGAGGCTTTTCTTCAGGATTGTCCAAATGTCTTCCCTAACTGTTTCCAACTCTAGCGTAGAAAGGTCTCCCCTGTTGTTACCATAAATGTGGGTGACAATGGAGGATTTTTCCAGTGTATGGGGAAATCTGGTGTGATCCTGTGCTTATGAAATTTGGTGCTCCGAGCTGCAACGTGTTTTGGGTCATCCGCGGTAGGGCCAAGTCCTGATGGATCCGAGAGGGCTTTTTATAGAGACATGGAAACATTAGGAAACGGGTGCCGAGTAGGATCCCCTACCATACCTTTCCTAACCAAAGAGATGGATTTGGACCAGACAATTTTGTCCACTCCGGTGTGAAAACCTTCATCAGTCAGTAGAACCTCAACGAAGTGGTCGGTAGGATCCCCTAAGAATGGTCTATCTCTAGCCTACACTCGACGTAACTATGTGTACCTTAGGACTAAATCATGGGAATTTCACCGATCCAGGCCGAAGGACAATTTGTGCGAGTGTTCCAACGTAAGGTGAGTTTGGGCCGGTGGGTTTTGGCTGAACCGAAGAGAATTTCACAGATCCTAGGAGGAAAATTTGAGCGGGTGATCCTAGGCGAGGCGACTCCCTCCTGACCGGAGGCATCCACCTTCTAGCTGGGGGGCAGAAGCGGACTGTTTGTTACTTTCCGAACAACACTGTGTGTGAACGTTGAGAGAAATACCGCCTGCGCTTCAACTGGCCAAGGTACTTACTTCGTGGGACCTAAACTTTGAGTCATCCAGGTGTTTGACCGCATACTTCATGTCATCGTAACGCAAGAACTCCACGACTCCGGTGCCGTCCCGGAAGACGTCCGCGAAACAGACGTCCCCGGCCTCCCGCATGTGGTCCTTCAGGTCCTGCCAGCTGCCAGTTGGAGGCAGACCTGGTCAAGAAAAAAAAAGAAAATGGAAACTTGAGAGAGGTAACTGCAGATTTCTTAGCACTCAATACAGAAGCAAATAGATGTAACATTGCTATCGTATTTGGATTGCAAGATATTTCCTAAGTGGCTTAGGCCAAAGCAAGAAAATTTTATGTGTGACAACCTCCATGCACATTGACTTAAGGATGGTTTTAAACTCTTTTAAAGAAAAAACAGTATTCCTAAAGCAATGGGCAACAACATGACAGGGTGAAAGCAATGGAGAACACAGGGTGACACCAAAAATTGGAAATTATGTTATGTGATAGCTTTGGCTGTACTTGTATAATTTGTCATTTTCTGCAACTCTTGAATATACGAATAGTTGTTGGCTGTACATGTGATGTTTTGCTGCTTCGGTTCTAGCAACAATAGCAGCTATGCTTGTTTCAAATGGGAAAAACAAGTCACCTGAAACCAAGACTCTGTACTCGGACCGCCGCGAGGGTGCGCCACCCCGGCGGGCGCCACCACCGCCGCCACCACCACCACCACTCCTTCCGTAGCCACCCCTTGCTGACCCCCTGGGGAACTCCACCCTCAGTCTGTACCCATCCAAGGTGTAGCCATCTCTCCCGTACACGGCGTCATCAGCATCCCTAAACAAAAACATGTCAACAATCTTGAACAAAAACAAAAAACAGAAGGGGTACATCCCAGCTAGAGTGGTTTAAAGAAATCTGTTTGGATATGCAACTTATACTCTTCAACCTGGTGTATTACACAAGATGGTATGCAATAAGCCCCTTAACAAAGATCAGAATGCATGTGCGGTGACAGGAATTCTGCGTAATATGTCAAAGTCCCCGAAAAAGACATCACCCCTTGTCTTGACCATTGTTTTGATTTACATAACAATGTCCAGGTGTATTTAGTTGTCTTTTTCAGGGCCTTTACCTTTGACATACAAATGTACTGTATTACATAAAATTCCTCTCACACATGCATCCTGATCTCTGTGAAAGAGCTTATAATATGTTATATATAATTAAGCTACTGATTCTGAGTCTTCAATAAGCCTTCCACCCACCTCTTGTCTTCGAACTCTACGAAGGCAAACGGCGGTCCCCTGCCGATCTTGAGATCCACGTGGATGATCTTGCCGTACTTGTAGAAGACGTCCTTGATGTCCTCTTGACGCACCTCAGGTGGGAGGTTCCCCACGTAGATCCTGCAGTCGTTGTTTCCGGAGTAGGCGTAGGACATGTTGATCTTGTATGCTCGGTGGTTTCTTGTAACTCGTCAGAGCTACTGGGAGGAAAACAGACCACAACATGAGATAAGTTTGTTCTTTTTGAACTTTTTCCTGTTAATGTTCCATCTACTACAGTCTTCCTTTCGAAGTCTACCCTGGAAGCCAGACTTTTAACCAGGCTGGCAGAGAATCTATTCAGCAGCCAAGGCAGGTCTTTCCGAGGACCTTAGAAAAGCGCACTGGGGATTACAGGGATAGTCTACAGGGATAGTTTACGGTACTTTACCTGCTTTTATGCTTTCCAGGGACTGGGTATACGTATACTGTAATTCCTGATTTTTTCAATGTACTTTCTTATGTTCACGGTTAACACGGTGACGACTGTAACGTTAACTCATCATTATCAATAAGAAATAAGTTGCTGACTTTTTTATGCATACCTACTGCCACTGTGAACATTTAGTTCCGAGGACAAGCTAAATTTTCTCAATCCGTGAAAGCTTCGTACCGAGAAGACAGAGTGAATTACTGTACTTTAGACTGGAATTTAGCAAAACCAAACATAACATACTGATATTCAGTGTAAAATTTGTATTTAGTCAGGGCTACTGTGACTAATATTTTTGCCAGTGTTAACAAAAAAGTTGTGATTAACAAAATTTGTACAGTACTAGTATTTTTTTCAAAGATCTAAATTTTATGCTAATGCACTTTTCCAGGCCAAATAAATATTTGAAACCGATTATTTGCTTACTTGGGAAATTATTACTAAATCAGTAAATGGCAATTAGTTATGCACGTTTAAAGGCCAAAACACAGGCTTACTGTTTAAGTTATGACACAGTGCAAAACTATATGCACTCATACATACTATGCCACGTTGTTGTCTTCAAATTACACCCCATGTTCTGCTAAGGATAATTAGGGAGGGAGGGTGTTGGCAAAATGAGCAAAATAAATAGATGCCTGTTTTATCATGTAAATCGCAAAGCTTATTGTTCATGTACTTCATAATTGGCCAAGGAGGTTAAAAGAAGTCCCTGTGAAAAAAAAAAAACTGGCAAAGTGCAGCTTGTTTTGTCTTCTTGCCCCTCTAAAAAATACTTGAGCTGACCTGAGAGCATTATGGTCTCATTGATGTATTACTCCGCGAGTGGACACCCTAAAAGAGATCCGAGCCAAAAATGAACGGCTGCACGGACGCATGTTTTTAGCGGTGAGAAATTCCCTTTTAGCCAGCGGAACTGATCTCAAAAGTTAGATTGGTGAAAGCTTATTTGTAACTGAAGAAATTAGCAGGTAAAGTTTTGCAGCCGCGCGCTAGGTCGGAGGTACACAGTCGTGGGTTCTGAGTGGTGCGGTTGTACAATAGCAGCGAAAAAGTGCCTTTTGTGGGGATTGACTAATCGTAGTTTGTAATTGCTATAAAAAAAGTTCCTACGTATAGTTTACATTGGCAATTTTTTCCCACGATATAGGGTAAATGTGCTCGACATAGAATGAAAAATCTGCTGAAATTACACGCAGCTTCATTATGAACGCGCCCATTTAAACCACGAATTATAACATAGAAGTCTATGGAAAGAAGAAACTCATCAATGAGACCTTATAGGTCAAGGCTCTAGTCCCCACGGCCTCGGTGAGGCCAAAAACAACTCTTCCAAATTTAAAACAGAGCAGTCACTTTTACAAAAACGCGGCAGTTTAGACACTTATGGACCGCCACACTAACTCACGAGTTTCAAAGATAGTTGTAGAACAACTTCAAGTTTACTTGTGCCGGAAAATTTACGGAAGATGTTGAGAAATTTAGCGGAAAGTTTAGCTTGTTCGGAAGCTTGTTCGGTAGCTTGGCCCCACGCCCCACACACGGGGAGGGAACCCGACAACACAACAAAACTTTGACGTGAAAAATTCGTCCCTAGTGGTACAAATATCCGTATTACTACACTCAACACAATCTACAGATTTTTATAAATGTAGGGAACGTTTTACTATATTCTATTTGACCCCAATGTGGTAAAAATAAAGAAAGACTTCGATAACCTTACCTCAGAACTTCCTTCTCAAAATGGCGGGTCGTCGATGCACGCCGCTCATTAATTCTCGTGAATCCTCGCGAGGCGTGGCCGACAATGGCCGATTTATTCCGAACACCCGCCCACGGCCTCGGCAACAATCGGCAATGTTCCTAAATTCTGCTCTCCAAGCAGATGTTTGGCTGCGACTGTTCTTTATGTTTTTTAGGCGTTTTTGTCAGGCTTTCTATCTTGTACATACCGTCTTCTTGAAACCTCAAGGCCGGCAAAAACAGCCGGGGCCGAACCTCAGATTGGAGAGTTAACTAACGTTATATGTGAAAGCTCCTTCAATCCAGTTACAAATTTTGAAAACCCAAATGCTCTAGTCTGTGTAACGCAAACTCCACTGTCCATGGTCCAACTTCACATCTTATAACCTTTCCAGCCTTCTGTTTTAATGGTCAACGATCTGAATACTTTCCTGACACATTATTTTGGAAACGCAAGCGATGAACCCATAACGTTATAAGTATTCACTCACTCACTCACTCACTCACTCACTCACTCACTCACTCACTCACTCACTCACTCACTCACTCACTCACTCACTCACTCACTCACTCACTCACTCACTCACTCACTCACTTACTTACTCATGATTTTACCGAACATCCACCTTTTTTTTATCTCAACATTGAAAATATTTTCTGGAAAATTTGGCTCCTAAAGAACAGGGATCAACATGCAGTGATACATCTTTCTTTCTTTGCCTTGTTCTAACTTTCCCTTTATCCTTTTTCTATCATTGCCTGTTTTCTTCAATTTTCTATATGCGTTCTTATGCGTAATCCTTTAATAATTTTCACCTATTTTCTTCTTATGTTCGCAATGTCATTCAAAGAAGATAGAGCAAAATTCCATACTCTCCAAGCAGAAGTTGAGTCGCGGAGATATATTAATAGGCGCGAAAATATCCGTTGGCGCTCCTCTTTCCCGACTACTAATATATCTCCGCGACTCAACCTCTGCTTGGAGAGTACACATTCCATTCATTTCGGTTAAGTACAAGTACACATTGTCAGCAGAGATATCTAGAGACTTTAGATCCCAAACATGCCGGACTACAATGTCTAATTTTCTCAACCAAAAAGCAACGCCCCGAGTGAAGTGCAACAACAGAGACTGCATTGTCGTGAATAATCTCGGTTATTTATTTCAAAATGTCCCTAAGACAATATCAATGGATACACCTTGAAAGATTAGGCTACTAGCTCATACAATTCAAACACCGTTATACAACGTTTTTACTTTAGTCAGTAACAATGTACAAAATAGGTTAGTTAATATACACAGTTCAGCACTCTACCACGTTCAATTATTCCTTCTAAAAGATACAGACAAAAAAGTTAGAAAGAGTAATAAATAAATAGATGATAAATATAGATATTAATAAATAGACATCATAGGAATACACATAAAAGATATACGACGACGAAACACTAAGTGTTTCAAATGTTTGGTATGTATATATAACATTTTCGTTCCAAACATTTCAAACATTGTGAACATTTCTCTTATCATAAATAGATAATAAATAAATAAATAGATCGATGCCCGCTTATACACAATGGCAGGTAACGACATAAAATATTTGCACTTTTGTCCCGCTTTTTAACTTAATATCATAATAAAATTTACACGGTTACACCAGAAAAAAACACTACATTGTTCATCAGATCGAACTATCGACAGGTTCACGTCTGATATGGCAAATGAAAAGGGTAATGGCTGTTTTAGTCATGAGGTGTTTTAAACAACGATTGTACATGCTTTAGGTATGAGATATTCAGAACAATGATTCTACAAGTTTCTATTGCAAGTAAATTAACACCGTAGTCGTACAAAGTCATATTACATGACATGTATGGTTTATGCGTACCCAAGCTAGGATGACGTAGCTATTCTGTGGGTACCATTAACATTTTCTTTTATTTTCAATTAAATTTGTCCAAAAAGTTGATGTCTACTGCTGGGTAGGTTACGTTATGCCGAGGTAAAAGTGAACCGTAACTTGGAGGGGAAATGATAGGGTTGGGGAATATTGTTTGAAGATTTGAAATTCAATCGTTTTACACAATTTTGAGGGCATGTATAATATGCCAGTTGTAACAATGAAGCCATTTAACAAATGGGATACACTATACATTTATGTTTTGGGCCCGTCCTTCCTTCCCTCCAACGTTTCGGTTGGCTGTATCATCGGACGGATTCGTCTGGTAGCGACTGGCTCAAATCAAACTGGCTACTTGTCTTCTGTACACGGCCGCAAGTATAAAATCAAGAGGTCCAATCGCCCATCTGCTTCATCAAATTTTCAGACAGTCCCAAACAGTTATTATTTGATAAAGCTTCCACCTTGATAATTGATGATGTCTAGATCTTGACATCATAAACATGAATATATATGTAAAGGCGAGTGAACTTGTATAGAAGACAGCCAGTTGCTTGGGAGATTTTTTTGCCAGGCTACGCAACAATATACATTTGCAGAAGGAGGTTCATCGTTCTAAGCACGCATGCGCAGCGAAATGCATTTTGGTTCAAAGCCCCTAACTTGTAAACAGTGTTTGTAAAACATAGACCGTGCCTGATTCATGTCAAGACTCCGTTGGTCTATTTGGGGTATGAACCGTTGACATTTTACCCACAATGCATATTGCTGCGCATACGTAGTCAGAACCACGAACCAACTTATTGACCCTTCACCACCAACACCAAGAACCCACCACCGGTCATGCAACACCACAGACGTTACCACCACCAATATGGCATCCGTTTCAGTTGTAGGTAATGAACCTATAAGAGGAATGAGCATTTGGGGGTTTCCCACCTGTATGATTCTCTTTTGCTTGTCCTTGTGTGCGCATCAAGAAAAAGACGAGCGAAAGAGAACGGACCAGATGAGGGTTGCATTCCTTTTCCTCTTTGGATCATTATGTTCGCTACAACTGTTTCTAGGAGCTAGCCTGGGTACCATCCTATTTCTACCGGGGCTCCGTACACTCGCTAGGGGTAGCGAGTGTAAGGGGCCCCGGTAGAATACGGATGATACTCAGGCTATCTAGGAGCGTCCGATATCGGAAGAAAATTAGCTTAGAAAACATAACAAGGTATGTCATTATACATTTTGTAAGACTATGCATGCTTTGTATGTTTGTTTGTTTGTTCACAAGTAAAGCTCACAAGTAAAAGTGGCCGAACAGTTAATTTTTTCACTGGTAAGAAAGGAACTTCGTTGGTTATGAAATACAGAATATAGAACGCTCCATTAAGCAGGAATCTCGTTGGCTGCGCCAAAAGGCACTAGGAAATTGCGGCAACTTTGCGAATTTTCATTCTTTATCAGAAGAAAATCGCAGATTCACGCGACAAATTTGCACCGGTTTGCGACACAAATGCCTTGAGCGATTCGGCGCAGTCCAGGAGTGAGATACCCACTTTGTATGTTAATAAGAAGTGTGAGGAGAGGACGAGCCTCGCATTACCTCCCGAGGAAGGCAAGCGTGTGGCTCGCGTGCATTTTAGTGCTGGTTAATCAAAAGTTAATCACAGACGTTTCTAACTCTAAAACATTCCATGCATATAAGCATGCCATGCCATTGGGTTAATTAATCTCATGCGAACATACACAATGCTGTAAGGTCACGCCAGCAAAATGTCGAACACATGCAAGCATGTTAACGGCGTCCAGCGCCAATAGGTGAATATCGTTAACTCAGTTAGTAAACCAGTTAACTCAGTTAGTAAACAAGTTAGTAATGTTATGGCGAGTCACTGGATCAGTGCTCAGTTGAAATTAGTAAACACATTTCATCTCATATACATTTTTTTTCAGTAATCAGAATAGAGTGCAAAGAAACTTTGCACACCCAGAAAATTTTTCTGTTATTTTTTTTTCAATGGTCACAAAAGCGTCAACCCATATAATTGGATTTGAGTTTGATTTTGGACAAAATGAAATAATCTTGTCACGTAATTTTAACTTTAGTATCATCATTTTTCTCGTTATACCATGTGCCTGTTTAGCACAAGTTAAGCGTTAGTATGGTAGTAAGCGTTAATACCAGCGGCTAGTAAAATTGACTTAGTTATATCACAAAAGTGTTTTTTTTTCACTTTTCAATAGCCTACCCAGCAGTGTATCTTATTTCAAACTTTTAAAAAATTCCTTACAATTAAGGGGGATATAAACAGCTTTGACTACGGTGTCACCTATTACAATATACCTGGCCCATTGTAGAATATCTCTTTGCACAGCATATCAAACCGGTACGCATTTCTATAACTAACCAACTTGTCGTATTTACGCCGTATCTTTCAATCAAATCTTTACACGCTCTTTGAATCGCCCTATACTCAATTTGCACAATATAAGGAATGTATGAATCTCTCGAATGTGGCTTATAAGTTTTCAGAGTCCAAATACATAGCACCGACTTACTTTGGTAACGGCCTCTACATTTCTGGCCTTTCTATATATGAAAATGAGGACTACATGGCTTTACATGAAAACGTGCAAAGGATATATACAGTGATATACTACGAAAGACATATTAATAATCTCTTTCAGTGCTGAATACAAATGTAAAGACATATACAAATATCCACATGTACTTGCAACAGTTGGATCAGTGGTCACATTTGGATACATCTCAAGCAATAACTACGCTTTCTTTGTTTTTTAGCAGTGTCTCAAATCTACGAAATGATATATATATATATATATTAAAATCTTACGTTGGGTGAGGACCATATTCTGTACACACTTTCCTTTTAGTAGTAACCTGCTCTGTGTTTAGTAGGACTCTACGAGACTTATAAAAGAGACTAGATTTGAGGACTTCTACCACAAAACTACGACTCTTTGCAATAAAACACCACAACTGGCCATGGTGCATCTAAGATCTAAATAAGCATATTGGAGACTATAGAGCCTCATCATTAAAGTTATACAAGTATTTCCTATTTCTGGACGGCCTTATACTGGGGCTTTTAAGCAAAGTACGTCAACGTTTTGCTGTAGTTGATAACCAATGGCTGGCAAGAATACAGCAAAGAACGAATATATTAACATCAAAGGTTATATACATATTTTTACAGCGTACGTTTCGACAAACGATTCCGATAAAACGCAGCTGGTAAATAAATAAAAACATTCTGAGGAGCCCACCAGGGGCTCTATCTCCCTTACGTCATCATGACGTCATCGCTTACGTACGTTGATTGTCACGTTAAAGCTTCTACTCACCACACTCTATGTAAACTATATATACCTTTTTCGTCATTTACAACATCGGATCTACGGCCTTCATCTTTTGGGATCAGACACTTATCTTCATAAACTAGGAAAAAACGTTCGCTTGGGTGAGCCTATATCAACGGGAATGCAGGTATGGTTTGCTTGTTGTTTGCCTGGTATTGTCTGGTTTGCCTATTTTTTGTTCGCAAGAATATGAAAGAATATGTCGAAGAAATTATTAGTTTGGTCGGGGAATTAGATAAACATGTTGATGTGGTTTTTTCTTCAAATTTTAAACCTACAAAAAGGTGGAATGATGTCAAATTACTGTTGGCAAGCCGCGCTCGTGATCATATTTCTGATCTCATCTGTCTATGGGTTTTCTCCTTTCAGTTGTTACTGCCGACCAAACATTTTACAGAGGAATTGTACTACCGATTATTTCTCCCAACAGAAAGTATGGACGGACAGGTCAAATTTGCCGTGCGATTGCATGAAATCAAATGAGCATTCTTGGGATAGTCGTGGATATGTCGCACAATACAATTGGTTCTGTAACGGTCTGTTTGAATACGCCAAGACATCAAAATCGCACGACAACCTATACGACATAGGTCGTGCGATCGTCGTACGATCGCTAACTTCGGGCATTTTGTAGGACAAAAAAGGTCTCCTGCAAAGTTCAAAATGTCTTGGTACACAAATGCTGTTTTGGATCAAAATCGGCGCGGTTGGTTCTGTCACGGCCTGCTTGAAAATCCTATGACATCAAAATGAAATCGTACGACAACCTACGACAAATGTGATCGTGCCCTAGGTTATCAGTGAGGATATATATAGGACGTTCCCCAAAACGAACCTACGAACGGGAACGGGATCGGGATCGCTGCGGGCTGTACCGTGGGGACGAACGGGACCGTCGGCGGCGGGAGAAGCTAGGAGACCGGCTGCGGCTGGCACGGCGTGGGCTCCCTCCGGACGGGTGGTAGTCTTCCTTCACTCTGATGTACGACGTCTCTCCCTGGACGAAACGAAAAAAAAAGACAGAGGAGAAAAATAACAGCGGTTCACTGTACTTACAGCCAAATAAAGTAACTAAATTTTAAGATAGTTGTACTTATACATATAGCTATGTTGTAACCTGGTTTTCAAATCTATTATAGCTACCGAATCTCTTCTATTGTCTTGAAAATCCGTAATTACATAAAATTGGGCAAAATACTCTGGAAAGTATGTTTGGGGACAGGAGTTACTAACATCCCGATATCGCAGGAGAATGAAATTTTTAAAACGTAGTAACCCTATCACGTACTGCAAAAGAAAACTTTACAGTCTTTCATAAGTAATATCTGTTTATGGGCCTCCATATCTTTTCCGGAGAGGATTAAAAAAAATACTCGGTAGCTATAATAGTTTTTTGATACCAATTGCTATGCAGGCGCTAGTGCTAGCAGGTCCAAAATTCAGGAAAGAAAAGGCATGACTACCAAAAGTTTCATTCGTAGATTCCAAAAGCCATGAGACATGATAGAAATATTCTACTATTTATGGACATTCTAAATCTATTCCTGAAAAATGTCTCACCAGCAGCAGTGACTAGTTTCTTATGCAATTGCACATTGTAGTAAATAACATAAGAGATTATTTTCAGAGAAGAATGAGTCCTATCTATGTTTATAGCTGTTAAAAGAAATAAACTGAAAGACATCACATAATACATCCCACTCTCATTGACAGACAGTTCGCAGCAGTGCATAGGTACACGTTACTTCACATCGTTCACACGGCGGTTGGTTAGCTGGAAAGTCAATATGTCATCATTAGAAAATAAGTGTTAAATTAGACAGTGTGAAATGTATATATTAATTCGTGGTTTGTGTATTTTGCAGGAACTTTCAGAGTGAAACGATGATGCGCCAGACTGCAGCCGAATTAGCACCAAGGACAGGTATAGGTTAAAAACACAATGTTGACAAACTTTGTGGTTCACTTTACATGTACCTTTAGTGTGTGATTCCCCGAAGTCTTCGCCTTGTCCTTTTTTGTCCCGGGTTGCTGTAAGTATTGCCTAATTATTATGTATAATATATTTCCAGAAGCAGTAGAATGGGATTTTAAAGACAGTTTTGTTAATGATTTTTCTTGGTTGCAAAATGTTTCAGTCAATTTTAAAAAACAAACCAGAGCTCCTCTCTATTCTAACTATTTGATTTGAAACCCAATATGAATTGGATAATCAAACAACTGTCGTCATTACACAATTACAGCATAATTTGTACCATTCTCTAGTATAGTGTGTTTATCTGCCATTGCAGTTTCTCACAACTTTAAATAGTCCAGGTTATATTGACTAGATGCCTTCCCTGCGGTTTGATTATAACATAATGGGTGAAATAGACGGGAAATGAAAAACAGTATTTTAAAGAACAGTTTCATTTTGGCGACATCTCAGGGGCGAGGCCAATGGCTATTCAGATTTGATTACAAGAGGAAATCTGCCTACCTCGTGCGATCTGAACTTGGAATCGTCCAGCTGCTTGACGGCGTACTTCATGTCTTCGTAGTTGAGGAACTCGACGACTCCCGTGCCGTCTCTGAAGACGTCAGCGTAGCACACGTCTCCGGCCTCCCGCATGTGGTCCTTCAAGTCCTGCCAACTACCGGTAGGGGGCAGCCCTGATCAAGAGATGGAGAACAACAAAAAACATCACTCGACATCGTCGAAAGCGTCTTGATTCAAAGCCACACATAAATATGAACATTATCGGGCTGATACATATTTCACTCCATAAATACCTGTCTAACATATTGTTTCTTTCTAAATTTAAAGCGCCATAGAAAGATACCAAGTACATGAAGGATACAGACCCATTACCCGACCAGTAAACATTTTATTGAATGCAGTATGTTGTAAATTCAGACAATAGACCGATCCTGATTCCTGATTGCCCATCATAATAAAACGTTCGATCAATCGTAGCATGGTAATTAGAGATTTGACCAATGAGAGAGTGGCTGCATGTCAGCAAGATTTTCTGTTTTTATTTTGCATACCTAAGTTTTGACGGATTGGACGGAACTATGGGATCGGTCTATATAAAGCTCCACTTCCACGTTTACTATTATACTAGTACTTCATCTCAATCAAAATGACTAGGATATTTATTAATTCAACCCCGTTAGACATTTTCATTTCGATCGGCACAACGTTTACCGATTCTATGGATAGATGACAATACAGTAACTTCAATACCATTATGTGTATGTACCTGAATTCCCGTTCAAATAAAAATGATACAATACTGGACTAATCCCTGAGGCGTTACCAAAAAGTGGCACCGATAGCTAATGAGCATATATTTCACCCGAAACAAACCCTTCCTCCGTCGGAAAAAAATGTATAGTCTGACAACCAAGACCCGCCCACAACACCACATGGCCAACTGAGATAGTGCCGAACAGGTGCTACATGAAGAAACACGCGTCAGTAACGAGAAAACGTATTTTCTAAACGAGCCCCATGAAAAAAAAATTACGCCTGGTCTCTTTAATTACAGCATCTCACGTACTGTGCATGTAGGGAAAGACCGTTGATTAGTTTTTCTGTGACAGGTTGATATTTATGACTGAATGGTGTATTTCCATACATTAGTCATTACAGTATTTCCCATACCGGTACATCATTTTTGTCACGATGATTTGTCGTAGGTGGCTATATCTATGAGATGGCTGTGTGTTGATTTTAGTAGATACACACTTGAGCTCCTAGTTCCAAAGGAAAATATGCCGGGAAAGGAATATATACCGGGGAGCTTGTACCGGCATTATTGCCTCAGATCTCGCCGAAGGCTTGCAGGCGTGCCGAGGGCCTGTACAAGTTCCCTGTTGTATGTATATTCCTTTCCCGGCATTTTCCAAAATACCCAAGCC
>NC_049989.1:11986202-12005610 GCF_000003815.2 Branchiostoma floridae | reverse complement strand
AGCTATTATTGCCCAGTTCTGTTGGTTTTGATATCATCAGTCCTGTCAATCTTTACTTATAAGATTAAGCGCGTAGGAGTATGTCTACTATAGTATATATCTGACTTAAATATAGTTTGCCTCTCAAAACATCAATCGTTATACATGTACAATGGTCCAGATTTTTGGCTATACTGCTTTTACTAAAAATCGATGTAACTAGGTACTACGGACGGCACTCACTGACCATTATGCACGTCTATAATCTATAATAAGAAAAAAATCCAATGGTCAAGATCTGAGATATTCGTAGTTTCAAGGTCCTCTGTGTGTGAGAATGCAGATTAGACTAAACGAGAGAATCGAACACAGTCGAGCGTTCCGTCAGAAACTCCCATAAAGATAGCTTCTCTAGATAACCTCAAATGGGCACTTTTATGCTGTCACGAGGGTTTTTATCCGTCTCCTTTCCTAGCTGAAGTGCAATTTAAACCATTAGAGTGTTGAAACCTCGCAGTAATGCCTGTATTTTGTGCAGAAAGCGATTTTAACGCCTGAGGACATCAAGTGCACTCAGATTCTGAGATAGCGGTTGCCCCGTTTTTTGGCCGAGTCCAGCTGAAATGTAGGCATTGATGTGTTTTCTGACGTTAAAGAGACACTGTAAAAACCAAAGGGATTCGACTGTAGTCAGACTACCACATCAAACAATTGCGGTTGCCTTTACCTATTGGGGCATCCACAATGTGTGTCCACTAGTGTGATCCTAGCGAGAGATCCTTATGTGAGAGATCCTTATGTCAGATCATGATCTTCCACCTTCCCCACGTACTGAGATGCCAGGCTTTCAAGCAATCGGACAATCCTCGACCCTAACCTGATACCAGAACGCGATATTCGGAGCGCCGAGACGGTTGGCCGACGCGCCGCCCACCCCGGTAGCCCCCTCGGCTGGTCCCGCGGGGGAACTCCACCCTCAGCCGGTAGCCGTCGTAATTGTAGCCGTCCCTGCCGCGCACGGCGTCCTCGGCGTCCCTGTAAAATAGACAAACAACAAAACAAGAACAGACGTTTCCACTTTCGTCATGCAGGGGCCATGGAGCTTGCGTGTGCTCCAATATTTTTCACGACTTAAAACTGCGTGGTCATTATTTGGGTTAACCAACTAAGGAGGTTATTTGCATGCATCAACTTGAAAGGCATATAGAATTTATCCAACTATTGTATTCACATTAATACATTTGAGTATATATTTTCCAAAAATTGGGCTAAAGCAATATTGCTTGTCGATATACCCTCTCCTCTTGCATGCATATAAAAGCAATATCAACGTAATGACAAGAAAGTAACAACATTGACGTGAGAAGAAACAAAGAACATAAATTTTGCAAGTACAAATGTACGTTATGTTTTACGTTACTATGCAATTCTAAGATAGTAAGACACATACATACATATGCAGAGCACTGAGAAAAAGAAGAAAAAGAGATCGATCTATTTATCGCAAAAAAAATTGAAAGCGAGCAAAAAACATGGCCTTGTCGGCTACTCTCCAACCCCTAAATGCATAATATAAATTGTTAGGAAAAAACTCCTCTGGTTTAACTCAAGGGCATGTTGATTTGATGGATTGCAATAAAGCTGCAGCCCTGCACATGTCCGATAATGGGACTCAGCAGGTTGAAAGGGTACCCAAATTTCCCAGGCGTTTTACCCTGATGAAAATTGCCACCTCGGGACCAGGCATTATCGCTTCCAAAGCTGTCATCTGACAATTTGCCTGAATTTCTGATGATACAACTGTCCAGGCGTTATTAATAATTCATATAGCAAGTTTTGCGTGAGTGTCCCTCAACCCCATAACACCTTAATCAACGACATGTGACATCTGCAAACGTATTTTATACATACATACTTGCATACGAGATCGAATGACATTAATTGACCTTTGCTTGAAATGTCTTTTAGTTCGATCGGATTTCATTTCGCGGTAATTAAAAAAAATGAAGTGTTCGCAGTGGTTTTCAGTTGGTTCGAACAAGGACATTATATAACGTCTTCAATTTGGTTTTATTCGCGTTTGGAAATTGGGTTGTAGTCGTCTCTGTCGCTTAGGTTCTTTTTGACACACACAGAGAGAGAGAGAGAGAGAGAGAGAGAGAGAGAGAGAGAGAGATTAGCGTTTGGACATTGGTTAGGTGGACAGGAGACAGAACTAACATTTCCGCGTTTTGTTTTTGTTTTGTTGCGGTTACCGCGAAAGCCGCGAACATTTAACCACCGCTAAAATGTCAACATTTACAGTATGTCCTCAACACGCAAGGCTTATGTAAAATTGACTTTATCCACAAAATTCGTCCGAGAGAATAAGAAATAATAATAAAGCCGGCAATAAAAATTAAGAAAGTTCGGCTGGAAAGATGGAATATAAAAAAAACAACGTTAACACTGTGTAGTATATAAAGACAGGGCCGATATAACACCCCTTATTGGCGGCCCGTGGAGAATGGATACCAGGCAAAAACTCGATAGATAGCTACACGGACTGTAACAACTCCCTTGGGTAGAAGTGACCTCGCAATGACCTTCATCGCAGAGGTCTCCCATACCTCACTGTTAGTCCCATTAGACACTGACGATCGATCTCGTTTTAATTTTCCATTGATCGACGCCCAGAGAAAGCTTTTATGTGAAACTATCTATTCCATGCACGTAACACGGTGTTGTCTGGTTGGGGAATTACAGCGGCTAGTCAGGTCAGAATTTGGCGACGTCTCTTCCAATTTTATGGGCGATGACCTCATAATAGAAAGATATCAAAATACTAGTAATATACATATGGTCACTACCAGGACTTACAGTCATATCTAGCCGAAAAATATGGCATTGAAAACTTACGTTTCAAAACAGAATTGACGTCAGTAAAACAGAAATATATCATCTTTGATATTCATTTAACACGCATCATTCTTATAGTTATACCTATGTTTTGTGACATATGTTTTGATACCTATGTTTTATGTCCAAAATTGACTGTATATTTCAGCAACGTGGCAATTTGGTGATATATACCAATATGCGGAGAATACGTCGTGGAAAAGAAGATAAGGCCATATATGCAGCTGGCGCATGTCGATATAATACGTACAGCCCACGCTCAAACAAGATTGCCATTTCTATACTTTAATATCACGCTTCGGGGAGTTTTCGGTCGAGGCAATATATGCCCAACCCACGGCTTGCAATGCAGAGCTCCGACATACGTCAATGAATATTTTTCTGAGAGGGAAAATATACCAGGTAGAGGCATTATATTTCAGATACAAATCCCTTTCTGTGGCAAGTGTTGTGATGGCACGAATTTACGTCAAATGTAGCCCATACTCTTTTTCTTTACCCCCCCCCCCCCTCCTCCATTCTACTAAGGCGGCGATTTCACTACGAAGGCCCTGCGACCTAAACGTTTAAAAGACCACCCGACGAATTTCACAGATGAAAAAAAAAACGGTTTTAGCTACGTGTGTCTTGCTGTCTTTTCGGTCATATTTTTACACAAGTTTTCCATATTCCAATTGCCATTATCTTTATTTGTGGAAGGTACGCCCCTTTCGAATCCAAGGCCGCGTACGTGTCCTTGAATGTCCAGTATTAAAAATCGACCTCCCGACAAAATAAATGATTTTTCCGATACAAACTTTAGATGACCTGTCGTTTGGTCATCGCCCGGGTTGTAGGGTCAGTGGTCCTAGATTCTGGGACACCAATTTTTAAGTGCATACTTGATCTGTATCTGTATCTGTAACTGTACAGCCGGTACAACCGTGCGCGAGTTGGTGTAACACAGAAGCTTTGTAGGCAAGCATACGCGCCACATAAATATATAGGTTATATCATACCGAGGAGCTTTTGAACGACCTGTGACACCTAACCGTTTTGCACATCTTATAGTAGTACTAATAGCTGTAAGCTTTTGTAAAAGCTATCTAGTGTGGATATTTCTACAATACTTATCGGCATGCAACGAGTTCCATTCTACATGTACGATATTTTTAGGAGAAACAATTTTTGATCCTGTAAAATGCATTGTGTTGACCATCTTTTGTTCCGTGTAGCTAACGCTCTCCTATGTATATGCATCTGTTGTCGTTGGCATAGGGGATTTGGAGAACGTTTTCTAATCTGATCAACCGAACAAAAAACCTCCGATCCCACAGGCTGACGTCCCAGGAGAAAGGTAGACAATAGACACCGGAGATAACGGTTGTAGCGGCTGGTCCGGGCGCCCATTGTTATGTTAATGAAGCACCTGTCCAGTACCCTGGCCTTCAGGGACCGGCGCACAAGTGGACGCATCGTTTTGAATTTTACCGGTAACAAAGGAGCATGGATCGTCCGTTTGTCTCAAGACAAAGGAATATATAGCCTTAAATGTCATCGGGTAGAATTTAACACATGAGAAGGGCATATCACAATTTGCTGATTTGTATTTCTACGCGTGTCTTTGTCAGAGAGAGGCGAGTATCCCTAGCTAGGTTTTGATAGAGAGGATTTATCGCATTAATAATTGATAATTTGGTTGCTTACGTGACACAAAAGAGTCTCACCCTAATTGATGAAACTTTCGGGATTGCAATTTCAGCAATTACACCAGCATTATGGATTACATTTCATCTAAAATGGTGAAAATTACCCTTTGTTGTATACAACATCTGCTCCGCCTTTATTCTGTCTGAAGATTTGTACAAAACGCATGTGAATGTTGAAAGCTTGTATTGAGGCGCATCTGTACAAATAGATATTGTTTTTGTTCAGTCTACTTGTTTTATGAAATCTTATTGCGGGTCGACTCGGTGTTTGGAGATGTATAAAAGAACAAAGGAAATTAAGCTCCTGTATTTAGCTGCATCTGTACAAACAGACCATCGATCAGCTATTGTTTGTATTTACATAACTGTGTTTTCATGGTACACCTGCTTATACACCACCTTTTACTTTAACAATATTTTTTTTTACATTTCGTGTGTTTTGTTGTCTTGAATACTTTTGCATCGCGCATCATATTCTAAACAAGGAGCACACATAGAACAACGATTTTTGGTCGTTGCATGGTCAACGAGTAATCGTCGTGGAAAGGGGCGGCCTCAACGGCACACGACCCGCCTAGGGGCACAGGGGATGGGGGGCCAGCTGCCACGTGAGGTGCACCTGATCCGGAATACATCTCCAGCAATCGCATCAATGCTCCACTTGTACCCCTTTAATTCCCTACAATCTGCCCCCATCTGGTGCGCCGGTAACACATTTTCTCTCGCCATTGTTATCAGCCGTTTCTGTCTTTCTTTGTTGAACGTTATGCGCGCACTTCTATTTCTATTGCCTCCCAAAATATAAGGATTAAAATTAGGTTGATGAAGATGATGGTGATGCTGATGAGGCTTAGCAACGACAGGTCTTTGTAAGAAGAATGTGTTTATCAATAAGCTAATGTTCCTTTATTGAAGCCAGTAGTGGCAACCTTAGTGGTATCTAAGGTTGTTTTCTTTGTCTTTTTATGATTTGAATTCTTGATCTTGGGCGCAAACCCGGATCCTTAGTATCCGCATTCTATCTTGTTGATCCAACATTGGGTGCGCTTTGAAAGGGTAATCCCACATGAGGCGCTGAATGAGCACAAATACATCTCATCTTGCAGTTTCATCCTCCATTAGAAACTGGTTTTGGGGCTATGTACAAATGCGCTTGAATTTTCCCCATCACATGAAATACTCTGTTATACAGGGCTTCATTTTTTTTTCATTATGCTGTTTTCTCGTTTTGTTTGAGGTTCTCGGTTGAACAATGGATTTAAATGGCATGCTTTAAATTGTCTATCTCGACGTTTTTACCGTGGTATTGTTTTATCGATCGAGGCATTGTTCGATATTCTGCGACACCAGAGAGCACAATACAATTCGGACACGTATATAATCAACGGGAACCCTAAGAAATAAAACACAGGATAATAAACGATGAGTCTAGCGGCCTTGCATTAAATTCCGCCCACCGTTTCGATATGATGATGAAAACACACAATGTAATTCCCCGTCTAGCGGGACCGGCACGTACCTCTTATCGTCGAATTCTACGAATGCGAACGGCGGTCCGCGCTTGTTTTTCAGGTCGATGTGCCGGATGTTGCCGTACTTGTAGAAGATGTCTTCTATGTCCTTTACTCTGATGTCGGGCGGCAGGTTTCCCACGTAGATGCGACAGTCATTGTTGGCGAAGGACATCTTGGTACTACCCACCGCGGTCGACGGTGCGATACGCTGCCCCTCCAGGATTCTTTGTTTCGCTACCGGCCGTGAAAAAAATATTACCTGTTCCGGGTACCGGTTTGTCCTTGCGATCACAATGGCTTTGGAACGAAGTAAAACCCTACATGCGAGGGATGATCGCCAGGAATGGACGGGAAAATATTTAGCGGAGGACGAGGAGAGTGCCTGCTCTTGCCCGCTGCTCTCGGAACATAATAATGGTTGAATGCATGGCGAGCATATTATAAATGCAGGTTGCATCCGCGAAGGGAGTTCGGCCTTCGGGTGTTTACGGAAATTCCCGAGCGGCCGGACCCGAGTGTAAACGAAGATGGCGCGTTGCATCATGGGTGATATAATGCGCTGAAACGCAGTGAGAAGCTCGACCAATGACACGTTAGCTGATCCAAAAAAATTGACCAACCAAAAATGAGATGGGTCAGGTACCTTTGGACGAATACATTTTTCACAATTCTTAGTGGGTGACTTTTGATTTCGGTGACAATTATTTAACAAGGTAAACAAAATAAAAACATTAAATACACAAAATCGTCAAGAATATTCTAGTTTAAAGTATTAATTAGCAATGTGATCAAATAAGGTAGCTACATTAAACTTAATTTTGAAGTTTAAGAAGTCTTTGACCCCCACTGAAAAGATGCAGAACTCGTGTCCCGCTTGAGTTCCCCAGACGGCGGCAAACTAAGCAGTCTGTTGCGAGGGAACAGTTGACACTCCCAACAAGACACTCACAGTGACAACCCACACTTTTCTTCACCTCGAAGACCCATAGCAAAAAAGGTAAGTCTCCTCTACTATCCTGTGGAAAATTAAGGCTAGCCAGCTTAAAAATTGATGATGATAATGTCTTACGTGGCTTATAAGTCCATTGAATGATTTTGGCCGGTGGTAACTGGTACTCGTACTCGTAACGTTATAGCGTTGGGTTTATTCTCGAAAAGTCACGTAGTGTACTTTAAACCAAATAGTAATACCGAAATTTGTCTGTATTTCTCTATGCCTGTCTTTAAAGCAGAACCGGTTAAACTGAAAAATCAGAGAAGTTTTACCAAGACCGTTGGTGCTTTATAAGTCACTATGCTAAACTCGGTTAAGTCAGAAAAACTCTATTCATTTTTGGCGAGTTTAAAAGTCAAAATGAACATCGTTTAGCTCCAACTGTAGTTTTTTCCTTGATATCTACCCATTTTCAAACTGCATCACTAACTGTCACATTACAAAAGCTTTTAGCTATTGTCTGTGGTCTTTACGACTTATTTTATCGATGGGTTCGTTTGTTTGTTTGATGATATTTACTATAGCAACCACTTACACTTTGTTGCTTAGCACAAATATGTGAGTTCTTTTAAAATGGAATATTGGAAACGATAGCTAACAGAAAAAAAGGAAGGATTTGGTAATTACTTTTGAACAGAATCTTACCGCCTTAGGGCGAACGTACCACATCACATGCTTAGCATAGACCAGTGGATGAAGTCAATGCGTTTAATCCTCTGGAGGCGTGGCCCCGACAGCCAGTTTAAAATATTTTGGATGCTAGTTTCTCCCAGGTCTTTTCCCCTTACAAATTTGGGTCACATTGTGATGAATGGTCACACAGCTGATGTGTAGGGCAGGGCTTTTTGTTCTGTCCAATGATGAAGTGCGTGGCACTTGTCCCACTCTGTTTTAATGGACACAGTCCCTAACAGGTGCCAGGCCTGGTAATGTGATCCACCCCAGAAGGGGATAACAGGTGCCATTTCTCAGACCCTCTAAGGTTTTACAGGAAAAAATAAACTCTTTAGCATTTGGTTCTTTAATCCCTCTAAAGCACTAATCTAATCTGGTCACAAAGGCAATTATTCAGGTCCCAATTCTCAAAATTTTCATTTTGAGAATTGAGATCATTTCTGAGGGCATTTTTCCTTGGTAAAAGTTGATTTTGATGTCAGCTGGCTACTTTTCATCAAATCTAGTTTCACAAAACACTTTTAAAAAATTTCAAGAGGGAAGAAAATACATTAGCGCACCAAGTTAAAAATACACCTGGCAGACAATTTGTCATCTAGTACCGAAAGTCATGTTAGGGTCAAATGAAACAGGTGCAGGTTCTAGTTTATAAACAATTTTTTGGTCAGATTTATTCTGTTGATTGTTACAAAGCATAAAAAAGCTGGTTCAGGGATTAAATGACGCATTGGCAGCTGAGATGCATTGTGGGTAATAATATGTCAAAGTTAACACCCCCGAGACTTTTTAACAAAACAAATTTGGACATGTAGAAAGCATAGTCTGTACAACAACTGTTTACCTGTTACGAGCCTTCAAATTTGACATAGTACCCTCAATGCATGTCGGTGGGCATGCGCACTTAGGACCGCTTATTACATCATAACCACTGCAGAAAGTCAAGAGTAGTGAAGTGTCGCGGTCGGTCAATAACTCTCCATTTCCATTGTGCTCCCTGCAGGACCAAACATGTCTGACAGGAAGGCCGTGATCAAGAATGCGGACATGTCCGAGGAGATGCAGCAGGATGCTGTGGACTGTGCCACCCAGGCCCTGGAGAAGTACAACATCGAGAAGGACATCGCCGCCTTCATCAAGAAGGAGTTCGACAAGAAGTACAACCCCACCTGGCATTGCATCGTCGGGCGCAACTTCGGCAGCTACGTCACACACGAGACCAAGCACTTCATCTATTTCTACCTAGGCCAAGTGGCCGTCCTGCTCTTCAAGTCTGGATAGAGAGCTGCTGAGGGTACCGCAGGGTGTGAGGGGTGGTGGTTCTACTTCTACACAGTGGAGAATCAAGATGAGGACTGGGCTGATCAGCTGTGCTGGCACTAGCTTACAACAATCAATCCTGTAGCCAGAACTCTGCATGAAAGCCCCCAAAACTAATCAGACTATCCTCAACTATCATTAGCCTTCTTTGAACAAATTTACCTACCAGATCTTTCCAGCCACGTTAGACAGGATCACACATGAGAAGGATCACATCTTGCGGAGAAGAAGCAAATATATTTATTTTCTGTTCTTATTCTTGTATTTTCCACTAAAACTCTTGTTATATTCCTTGGCTATATGTATTGGTACAAGATGCGCTAGATTTGTCACTATGTAAACTTGAAAATACAAAATATATGTATATCAAGAAACCCTCTGCTGTTGTTGTCGCTCAATAGTTATTTATTACATGGACATCACAAAGAAATCACATAGCGATTGTGTTACACAGTAGCTGTCTCTATGACCAATCTTCTAGCAGGAACAGATAACACTTTCATGAATAGGATATTCTGGCCATTGATTGTAACAGTAATCAGTAGATGACTACTCAGATCTTGAACCCGCTGTGAATTGCAGCAACTCCAGAGGTCAAATTCTCATAGGACACCATCCGAAAACCTGCCTCTCGAATCATCTCCGCAAATTCCTCCTGAAAAACAAAACACCAGAATTAGCTAAACCTTCTAACACATCGCCACTTTAATTTGTAAAAATGACAGATCTCACACACACACAGTGCTCAACAATCATGTATACCAAAACTTAATGCCAGACCGGATAATATTTCAATAGATTGGTCTTCTTGGAACTACGTTGGCCATGTGCCAAATCTGGGTGTAGTGGTAGTGGCCATGGGTTATTTCGTAACCAAGTCGATACCGAAGCATGCAGATACAAGTAACCCACACATTCTAGTTCAGTACTAAATGTTGTCCAAGCAGATGTTGGGAAGCGGGGATTGTTAGTGGCCGGAATTTTAGCCGGTAAAAATCCCAACCACTGCTAATCCCTATGACCCAACCTCTGCTTGGAGAATAGTAAAAAAAAAAAGGCTAAATGTTGGGCAAAAAAAGTATGAGCCAAAACAGAATAGGAAAAAAAGGCTAAATGTTGGAAAAAAAAAGTATGAGCCAGAACAGAATAGGAAAAAAAAGCTAAATGTTTGGCAAAAAAGTGTGAGCCAGATCCTTGTGTCTGCTTGGAGATTTAACTCTACAGCAGTTACAGAAGCCTAGTAGTCAGAAATCATTACAATCTTCTACCCAACATCTGCTTGGACATTACTTAAATCACCCTGTCTATGCAGAGGTCACAACAACATAGGTCTCACCTGGTTTGGGAACTTCATTATGCTCTCTACCAGGTACTGATAGTGATAGGACATTCATACTTACAACAACACAGTTCTCACCTGGTTAGGGAACTTCCTTATGCTCTCTACCAGGTACTGATAGGACATTCATATTTACAACACAGTTCTCACCTGGTTTGGGAACTTCCTAATGCTCTCTACCAGGTACTGATAGGACTTCCAGTCTGATGCTATCAACTCTCCCAGGACCGGGATCACTTGGAAAGAGTAGAGGTCATACACACTGTGGGAACATTATATTGATTTACTGTCAGACTGTGTGGAGGTGCTCTTTTGAACATGGCCACTAAAATCAATATTCAAACTTCTACCGCAAAACCCACTATTGATATAGAACGTACAAGACAAGTCACCTTAGATTTCGAAAGTCATTTATTTATCGACTGATCCATAGTGAAACATAGCAACAAAAATTCACCTCAGTGAAACATAGCAGTGAAAAATGCAAATATGTGCCAGACATGTAGGCTCTCTCTCATTGGTTGAACAGCTAATTGCTATGCTGTCATTGGTTAAGCTGTAATTGTGATGGACAGTTAGGATTGGTCTTATTGTAAAGGGGCTAGCCTGCCAGAAGCTAACAAGGCTGGCAGAAAGGTTTTGTCAAGGGAGTCATTTCAGAAGCCCTATCCTTCAACTTGATATTGGATGTATGCATAGCTAAAGATATCATGTGTCTCTGTACATATAAACTTGTGAGAAGGCGATACTCAAAACAATGATCCATGTCGCTAGGATTCTGTTTGTTGGGGTATCCGCTGTCCATTGCCATTTTAAAATCCTATCCGACTAATGTAAACAACACTAACTGCCATTGTTTTAGAGTTTGATTGTAGACGCCTGTAAAAATGACTTCCAAATCTCCTCTACTCTTGACTTGTTCTTTTCTTAATGATAATCTGTAAGCCTGAAAATAAGTGAACGGCTGCTGGTATAATCTATTCATTTTCAAATCGGTCCAACATCCGGTCCACTGATTTTTTTCAGGTTCAGTTATTCTGGACAGATCCAACATGAAAAATGGTTTTGTAACGGTACACCGTACCCACCCATAGTATGTATGTGTATGTATATGTATAGCTCTCTGTAAGTAGTGACTTGCTGACCTGCTGAGGAGAGGGTTGGACACCTGACTGAACTCCAGACACAGGAACCTGCCCCCTGGTGTCAGCACTCTGTAGGCTTCACACAACACCTGGGGACAGGAACACAACAGGAGACACAGTCAAAATCAAGTTAGCTTACAGTCTCTTTAGGAAAATGTTAGAGCAGAAATGAAAACACAGATCAGAAGAGAAATAACCTGTTGTAGATGAGATACTGTAAATGCATTTAAGTTTGTGGGGATCTAATTTTGCGGTAGCAGGAACAAGGACTTTTTGCAGTGGTTTTAAGTTCGCAATAGCACCATGCACTGTAGTCTCTTACTGCCATGGAAAATGTTTGCGATGGTTTTAAGTTTGCAGTGAAGCTGCCACCGTGAAAACTGCGAACATTAAACCACCGCAAAAGTTTCTGCATTTACAGTACTACAGATGAGTGGTCTGGATTTCCAAGCATTAAAAAGAGCAGGAATGTCTCTGTATTCAAAATGTTTGTTTTTTTTGGCAAAACTCAACATTCAGATGATATACTTATTCATCATGCTGTAAATGCCTTTTAGTAGGTGGGGATTTAATTTCATGTAGGGAGAAAATGGAGAATTCGAGGCTGAAACAAGGGGTTATGTGGGCAAAAGACACAAACATTGTCCCAGTACAGTGGTCACTGCCAAAAATGTTAAACCACCACATAAATTTAACATTTATGCAGTAAGTGGCTGTCTAATTCTTTTAAGCTTAACTCAACACTTAAATAATATTAAAATGACACATTTATATCTACATCCTCTTATTGCTGGATATATTAATTTCAGAAATGTCTATACCTTAGGCAACAAAGAGAAACTAATGCGTTAACCTAGTAAAGAAAAAGGGAAACTTGGATTACCTTTTCTATGTGTGTAACGTTCCTGATGCCGAATGCGATGGTGTAGGCATCTACAGAGTTATCAGGGAAGGGAAGCTCCTCTGCATTACCTGTCACCCAGACAACATCTGGGGAGGAGAACATGTAAACACAGAGAGTACGTTTTGAGAACTTAAAAGATCCAAGCAATGTTACAACAACTGTCTTAAAGAAATTACTATGTTAACTGGAAAGGCCAAATTTTCACCCAAAAAAATTGGGAAATTTTTACCCCTATAGTCTTTAGTCAAGTTACTCACACACAGTACAAAACCATAAACTGTGCCCTATTGTATATTGTGTGCTTGGCTTTTGGACCTGGTCATTAATATCATTGTAATATAACATTAGGCCTGCCCTATATGGTATTGTGCGACAGAAAAAAAGGTAAAAAAAATTCTTCAGATTTACATAAACAGCTACTATCTAACCTAAGCTGTAATTGATGATTGGTTACTTACAGAATAAAGAAAAAGGACACACCAGAAAAAACAGGGAATACATAATCATAAGAGCTATTCACTCCTTATCGGCAATGTTGGACTGGAAATGTACATACAGAATATCAGTTGGTGGTAACAAAAAAGAGAAGTTTAAAACCTGACAAAATGAAGTAGAAATCACACAAAAGATTGACTCACCATCTTCTAAGCCCAACTTCTTGGCTCTTTCCTTCCCTACTTCCAACATGGACTGGTTAATGTCACAAATGATCACTTTTGAGTCTTTTCTATCGTCCGTTCCCGTGGTGTCTTCTCTCTGCTCACTGTACAGATAGTCCTCAGCAGAGGGGAACTCTAGATCCGGGGCACTCTCCGAATCATCTGTTTCCAGCGGATTCAGTCTGAACTCTGCTCCTGGACTAGCCTTCTTCTGCTGCAGTTCCTTCTCCTTTATCCAATTTATGAATCTAAAAGCTATGTCACCTGTAACCAAATATGATATCATGTATGAAATCTTGATGTTTAGAAATGTTCCTGTGGACGTCCCCCCCAAACCAGCTGTCAGCCAATCAGAGAATAGGCCTTTCAGTTTTCGAAAGGGGTCTTGCCTGTATAAGGGTAAGCTCATTAATATCTATAAGCAGGGAGGTCAGGAACTAAGGGTGACGGTTGAAAAAGCAGGGTACATCAAGACAGGCGGTTTTTTTGTCTGATGTCCCTGCGTAGGAGGATGGAAATGACAATCAGATATGATAGTTGTTCCTTTAAAAAAAAAGACTTTAAAATAAAGACAGGGACAGTGTGGCACTGCACTTGAGTATGTAAGTAGTAGTATCCTGTAACTTATCAAAAACAACAAAAAACTTCATGAACTTCATTCAAACAGATCCAGAAGTGCTTTGGCAATTCAGTGTAAATTTGAGTGTGTGGTATTGCTTTCAAAGTATAGTCAGAGAGTATTGACAATAATTTTTGGACAAATTCATTCATTAAGCAGTACTAAATGAGATGTTTTTGTTGTCTTCATACTATAGGCCAATGCTATTTTTCTACTACATACATGTAACAAGCACAAAAGTCCTTCAAAGCAAGCTGGAGAAACACAATCACATAAAAGATGTAGAAAAGCAGCATAAAGACAACAACTTGAACAAATTCAGGGTTCTCTCCAGCGCAGTTGAGCGTAGGGGTCCCCTATGCTGTGATTTTTATCCCCTTCACTGTGATTTGGTTCTTTGGGCTTTTGTATTGTTGTGTACAAAAGGTAACAAATGATGGATTAATCTGACAAAATTTGGCCCTCAAAATGCAGAAAATAGTGCTTCTGAGGGTCAAAATTTAACACTTTGCAGGAAGAGGATCACTCCAGACACCAATACAATGCTCATGCCTGCACATGGCTTGCCGTGCTAAGATGGCACCTATGCTAGAAAAAATTCCTGAGAGAACACTGAAGTTGATGCCATACATTACATATACTTGAAGTAGCCTCCTTTGCAGACATTGAGCAGGGCTGGCTTTGATTTTATGGGGATAGGGGGCGCCGACTAGCTAGCTTCAAAGTCGGCTATGGTTCTCTAGATTCTAATGCCGGGAAAAGGAGTTTGCCTGGAAAGGTAGTTTACTCTGGAAGAAGTTTCACCCCGCCTCCTTCCAAGGCAAACTACCTTTCTAGGCAAATTCTTCAGGGCTCGAAATACCGCATGGTCTTTTTAGCGAATGCCCACAAACGCCCACTCTAGAGAAGTCCGCGCTGCACGAATCTCATTTTTTTTGCTAGGAATATGTCCACGTTGTGCTCCCATGTATTAATCCTGAGTTTCAAGTCAATCCATTGACCCGAAGTGACATAAACCAAAGTTTTCGATTCTCGATGGTCTTTTTAGCGAACGCCCAGCAAAATGTCTTTTTAGGGAATGCCCACTATATCCACAAAAATATCGGCCGTCGCGCAACGACACCTAAACCTACCGCCACAAACATGTTCAAGATGGTGTCCCATTGATGTGTACGGAGTTTCCGTGCTTTACAAGCATTTTAAGTCCCTGTTTTTGGTCAAAATGTACGGCGCCGATACTACCATACATTAACGATTAATTAATTTAAAATGGCGGGCACTAGTCATGTGACCTCCTTGCGGGACTGTCCTATAAGTATCGCGGGAGGGACTGTTGTAGCAAAGCTTATCATACAACCATTTTAGAGTGAATTCTGAACAAGATTTTCAATTCATAGTGCTATCATCTGACTGATATTTACATTGTGGTCCTTTTTTCTGTGCTATTATTACCCAGGTTTGAGGAACTTAGTGCAAACATGGATATTGATTCACCTCAGTGCCCAATTAATGTACAAAAGGCTCAGACACATTAGTGTTATAAACCTGACTAGGGGCAGGTAACCAATACTAGAAAAAACATAGCTATTTATTATTAACAATACTATTTACATTATAATAATAACTCTTCACCAAACTGGACTTTTATTTATCACAGAAACATTGTTACAATGAGGATTTGATTAGATGAGTATCTGTTACAGTGTGTACAAACTTATTTCAAATACAAAAATGTATTTCATTTCACAGTATTGGAAGAAGTTGACACATAAACAATATAAATTGCATTATTTGTGTGCAGAAAAATGTGACCACATGCTATTAATAGCCTAATAAAATGTTGGAACATGGCACGAGCGGGCTCCTCTTCTGAGTACAGAAAGGAAATGTTTTATAATATTTAGTTATGACGTAGAAAATTTCAACTGTAAAATGTACCTTTATTAACATTTACAAACAAATTGTTTTTTCTCTTCTTAATAAATGACAACAATACAGGTAAGTAAGGTGTGTTTCCTTTTATAACAGGCCAGGTAAGACGCCGTACAGGTAAGTAAGGTGTGTTTCCTTTTATAGCAGACCAGGTAAGACACCGTACAGGTGAGTAAGGTGTGTTTCCTTGACTACAGACTAGGTAAGACGCCGTACAGGTGAGTAACGTGTATTTCCTTTCAGTACAGACCAGGTAAGACACCATACAGGTGAGTAATGTGTATTTCCTTTCATTACAGACCAGGTAAGACACCGTACAGGTGAGTAAGGTGTGTTTCCTTGACTACAGACTAGGTAAGACACCGTACAGGTGAGTAACGTGTATTTCCTTTGATTACAGACCAGGTAAGACACCATACAGGTGAGTAACGTGTATTTCCTTTCATTACAGACCAGGTAAGACACCGCACAGGTGAGTAAGGTGTGTTTCCTTTGCCTATAGACCAGATAGGGTATTACACAGGCGAGTAAGGCGTCTTTCCTTTGTGAGTAAGGCGTCTTTCCTTTGCCTGTAGACCAGATAGGGTATTATGCAGGTGAGTAAAGTAACTTTCCTTTGCCTATATACCAGATGGGGCATTATACAGGTAAGTAAGGTGTCTTTCCCTTGCCTATATACCAGATAGGCCATTATACAGGTGAGTAAGGTGTCTTTCCTTTGCCTATAGACCAGATAGGCCATTAGACAGGTAAGTAAGATGTCTTTGATTTGCCTATAGACCAGATAGGGTATTATACAGGTGAGTAAAGCAACTTTCCTTTGCCTATATACTACCATATAGGCCATTATACAGGTGACAGGTGAGTAAGGCGTCTTTCCTTTGCCTATAGACCAGATAGGTATTATACAGGTGAGAAAAACACCTTACTTGCCTGTATAATGCCCTATCTGGTCTATAGGCAAAGGAAAGACACCTTACTCACCTGTGCGGTGTCTTACCTGGTCTGTAATCAAAGGAAACACACCTTACTTACCTGTATGGTGTCTTACCTGGCCTGAAGTCAAGGAAACACACCTTACTCACCTGTACGGTGTCTTACCTGGTCTGTTATAAAAGGAAACACACCTTACTCACCTGTATGGTGTCTTACCTGGCCTGTAGTCAAGGAAACACACCTTACTCACCTGTACGGTGTCTTACCTGGTCTGTAATGAAAGGAAATACACGTTATTCACCTGTACGGTGTCTTACCTGGTCTGTAATGAAAGGAAATACACGTTACTCACCTGTAAGGTGTCTTACCTAGTCTGTAGTCAAGGAAACACACCTTACTCACCTGTACGGTGTCTTACCTGGTCTGCTATAAAAGGAAACACACCTTACTTACCTGTACGGCGTCTTACCTGTTAAAAAGTAAGCCGGTGCAATGGCCTAGTGGGTAGAGTGTTCGCCTTACCTGGCCTGTATAAAAGGGAACACACCTTACTTACCTGTATTGTTGTCATTTATTAAGAAGAGAAAAAAAAATTGTTTGTAAATGTTAATAAAGGTACATTTTACAATTGAAATTTTCTACGTCATAACTAAATGTTATAAAACATTTCCTTTCTGTACTCAGAAGAGGAGCCGGCCCGCTTGTGCCATGTTCCAACATTTTATCAGGCTATTGATAGCATGTGGTCACATTTTACTGCACACAAATAATGCAATTAATATTGTTTATGTGTCAACTTCTTCCAATACTTTAAAAATATTTAGGAAGTGAAATGAAATACATTTTGTATTTGAAATAAGTTTGTACACACTGTAACAGATACTCATCTAATCAAATCCTCATTGTAACAATGATACTGTGATAAATAAAGATAAGAAAAGTCCAGTTTGGTGAAGAGTTATTATTATAATTTAAATAGTATTGTTAATAATAAATAGCTATGTTTTTCTAGTATTGGTTACTTGCCCCTAGTCAGGTTTATAACACTAATGTGTCTGAGCCTTTTGTACATTAATTGGGCACTGAGGTGAATCAATATCCATATTTGCATAAGTTCCTCAAACCTGGGTAATAATAGCACAGAAAAAAGGACCACAATGTAAATATCAGTCAGATGATAGCACTATGAATTGAAAATCTTGTTCAGAATTCACTCTAAAATGGTTGTATGATAAGCTATGCTACAACAGTCCCTCCCGCGATACTTATAGAACAGTCCCGCAAGGAGGTCACATGACTAGTGCCCGCCATTTTGGATTGCTATTGTTAATGTATGGTAGTATCGGCGCCGTACATTTTGACCAAAAACAGGGACTTAAAATGCTTGTAAAGCACGGAAACTCCGTACACATCAATGGGACACCATCTTGAACATGATTGTGGCGGTAGGTTTAGGTGTCGTTGCGCGACGGCCGATATTTTTGTGGATATAGTGGGCATTCGCTAAAAAGACAATTTGCTGGGCGTTCGCTAAAAAGACCATCGAGAATCGAAAACTTTGATTTATGTCACTTCGGGTCAATGGATTGACTTGAAACTCAGGTTTAATACATGGGAGCACAACGTGGACATATTCCAAGCAAAAAAAATGAGATTCGTGCAGCGCGGACTTCTCTAGAGTGGGCATTTGTGGGCATTCGCTAAAAAGACCCTCCCTCGAAATACCACCTGCATATGCAGGTTAGTGCAGGTAAAATTGGAGCTGTGCAAGTATTTCTGATGTCTACCTGAACCTAACCTGCACTGTACTGAGTTTTATACATAAATGTATGATTATATGCACCAGACGAATTTTACCTGCACCACTCTGAATTAAGGAAGTATGGATCATAGTATTACTAAAATTTTTCAGGAACCATCGCTATTTTTTTCTTTTATATTATACTTTATACGTAGTTACATTCAATACAGCTAATAACAATCCACATACACTTACATCATAGGACACTCATGTATAAAACCCAGTACATGGACCAGTGCAGGTTAGGTGCAGGTAGACACGAGAAATACCTGCACAGCTCCAATCTCACCTGCACTAACCTGCATATGCAGGTGGTATTTTGAGACCTGCCTTACCTGTTCCCCCTGCCACATCCAGTAGTCTGGTGCCAGGTAGTGGGTCTAACACCTGCATGAACCTGTCCTTCCACAGCCGATGGACACCCAGGCTCATCGCATCATTCATCACATCATACTTGGAGGCCACGTTGGAGAACACCTCATGAACTGTCAACATACAGAAATATATATCATGTTACATACTGTACTAAAGATGAAAGCATATACTTTAGTATATTAGTGTTTGAGGCATGGGTAAACTCACTCCATAGGCCCTGTGAGCATTTGATCACGTGCCACTGACTGTGGCCCACTGTTAACGGACAAGAACGCACTAGCATGTCTGCACTCTCGGACTTACCACGGATTATCTCTAAATCGTAGTAAATGGTATGCTCATGCAGTTTTCACCAGTATCTTAAGGAGAAATGTACAGACACTTTAGTGTTGTTGTTGTTGACACTTTGACATAATCACTACTTCTTACCATTTTGAGAACTTAATCTATGTTGGTGTAAATTGCATAAGAGCAAATTCTCACAGGAGTCTTCCCATGCAATGTTACATTATCTCCATCTTTCTACTAATACGCAGCTTAAATAATACATGTAAGAACAAAATCTAATATAAAGCACATGAACACAATGTACAATCAACTTTCTCTAAAACGTTCTCTTCATACTAGCCGGTG
>NC_049989.1:11984200-11986102 GCF_000003815.2 Branchiostoma floridae | reverse complement strand
ACGTTTTTCGTGTATAGTCGCACCGGCTATCTTCATACTATCTTTATCATCATATTCATCATCAATCAGAAAGATCACATGGCATTTTGACTTGATGTGATTGTTTTTTTTTTTTAAATCCAGCAGTGATTTTTTCCAGCAGCAGCAGTTCCAAACACATTGCTTATAAATCTTTTTATAATTCATGATAAAATAAAGCAGTTTTTTATCGATAAAAATTCCTTGGTAAAATCAAGAACACTTCTGCACGCTTTAGAACTAGAAGATAAAAAGTTGGAAGGACAAACCTTTTCCAGTTTTCTCACTTTCATTAATGGATTCGAAGCCAAAATGAGTTGACTTCTCAGTGCCTTCTTCTTTATCAGTTTCATCAGATGATTTATGTTCACTGAGATTTCTTCTAGACGCAATAATTCTGTTAGAACATCTACAAACACGACCTAGACGGACAGAAACACACCACAAGGCGGCCATGTTTCTTGTTTTATAGGTCATAAGGTCAAGAGAGCAGTCTATTCTATTCCTAGGGGATTTACAAATATTTTATGAACATTAAAATTGTGTAATATGGGTAATAAAAGTTAATAGAAAACTTAAATCAGAGTTTATTTATCTATTAGTATATTTCTAGTATATATATACAAACTAAAAGCCTTTAAAGAATGACATTTTTATTAGTTCGTCACACCTACTTACTAGTGCACTATCCCTGCCCTTGTGACCGTCTGCCAAAAATGGCGGAAGAGGTCGCAAATTACATACAAATGCCAGACGGTTCGCCTACGTTTTAGACGCCTTCCTTCCTCTTAAAACCGTAAAAAACGACATGTAGGAGGCGCAGAGGAACCCGTGGATCACAAAAATGTCTTCCGATCCTCAGACCAAGCCGAGATCATCGCGAACGCGGCGCGCGAAGATGGTCCTGTCGTCGGAGCTGACGATCGCCGCCGATGCCGACGATGATATCACGTCAAAGTTACGGAGGGAAACGGGATCGCCGATCAGACAGGTAACCACGTACACCTGTGTCATCTCTTCAACCGTGAAGACACTGCGTTGTTTTCATTCTGTCTTAAGTTATGGATAAGAATTAGTCTCACATGTATGGTTTCTACAACCTTGTCCGGTCAGCTGGTATTTATTTTGTTGTAGTCTTGCATAATCACTTTTGACCCAGTTGTGATATCATAGTTACAGGTTTGCGATAGCAAAACCTGTTCTGTTTTTCGTTGCATTTATGGGCGCCGCCATTTTGTTTTGACGTGTATGACGGGAAGGGTGGCGCCATTTGGATTTGATGGATTAGTGTGTTGTATGAAGTGATGTGATAAGATGACTAGGAAATGTGATCTTGTGCTCTTGTCGGAAACGGCAGGACGGCAAGAGCCACAAGCATGAAGGGTTAGTGTGTTGTATGAAGGAATTGGACGGGATCTTTAGGAAATGTTGTTAGTGTGTTGTATGTAGGAATTGGATGGGATGGTTAGGAAATGTGATCTTGTGCTCTTGTCGGAAACGGCAGGACGGCAAGAGCCACAAGTATGAAGGGTTGGTGTGTTGTATGAAGGAATTGGATGGGATGGTTAGGAAATGTGATCTTGTGCTCTTGTCGGAAACGGCAGGACGGCAAGAGCCACAAGCATGAAAGGTTAGTGTGTTGTATGAAGGGATTAGATGGGATGGTTAGGAAATATTATGACCTTGTGCTCTTGTCGGAAACGGCAAGACGTCAAGAGCCACAAGCATGATGGGTTGGTGTGTTGTATGAAAGGATTGGATGAGATGGTTAGGGGATATGATCTCGTGCTCTTGTCGGAAACGGCAGGACGGCAAGAGCCCACAGTATGAAGGGTTAGTATGTTGTAAAGTAGGGAAAATACGACAACATCTCCACTTGGACAT
>NC_049989.1:11979546-11980421 GCF_000003815.2 Branchiostoma floridae | reverse complement strand
CCTCATTTTCTCCCACCAATCCCAGGATGTGGGGACTGCAGAACGCAGTTGTTCCGTGACACAGAGCTGCGACAGTGCGACTACACGGGCCAGTACTACTGCACGTCCTGTCACTGGAACGACACGGCGGTCATCCCCGCTCGCGTCATGCACAACTGGGACTTCCAACCATGCAAGGTGCGTATCTATGAAGATGTGACAATACCAACACGGTGTATTCCGTATCACATGAGGTTCCAGGCGACCCGCGGGAGGGCTGGGACCGAGGGGGATGTCATACCCACCTGAGAAAACCCGTTTTGATGCGAAATGCACCAGAAATTGAACAAATTTGGTGCCCTCGAACAAAATGTGTTGCAACAGTAATGTTCCAACGTGCGAATCAGGTATTCGAACTTTCGATGGCACTCGGCCCGCTTGAAACAGTTTGATTTATTCGAATGGAGCCTGTGTGATACGCCTTTTGAACCTGTGCGATATGGAAGTTATGGCCTAGTCCAGAACACCCGTATCAAACGTTTTCGCGTCACAGGTATGACATAACCCTAAATACCCCATTTTTAAGAACAACGGATATACTATAAGTTACCCCGTCTTATCTCCTGAAAACCCTGCCATTTGATTTATTATGATAACTAGGTCAATTCCTGAAAATTTCTTTTCAATTGCCTTAGTGCTTGAAACAAACTTTTAGGCACCTTAGTTTTGGATGAACCTTACTGTAGCTTGTAGCCTTTCTTTTCATTCTTTTCAAGCCTGAAGCAATTTTTTGGTCATTGTTTGTGTTACTCTATGCCATACCAGGTTGCCAGGCAGTCGAAGCAGTATCTCCCACTGGTGGTCTACAAGCCGCTACTGAACCCCCAGGAGTCAAA
>NC_049989.1:11764869-11768601 GCF_000003815.2 Branchiostoma floridae | reverse complement strand
TATGCCGTTCTTGGATTTATTGGAATATTTTTTCTTAAAGTCAGGAATGGTGGGAAGGTAAAATGTATTTTCGGCATGTTGATAGATACTGAAATAGCTTGTTTTTTGTCGTCATAAAATGAATTATCAGGGATAAAAAGGCTTCTATCTTCTACTGCAGTGGAGATACAGTATTTACAAATTCGATCCTCTCTGATACATGTCCCATTGTACCTTTGTTGTTTGCGCAACGGTACGATAAGTTACAGTTTTCAAAGAACTGTGTTGCATGCCAAGTAGTAGTACATATACCGAAGCCTTTGCTTGTATTTTCTACTTGCAGCGCGAAAATGTATCCGCTAACGATTTTAGTCTGTAAGTTGTTTGTAATTTGTCCTTCGTGCTGACTGTGAATTTGCATTGTAGCCTTTATACATGTAGTCGAAGCGTTTAGCACAAAGACTTTGAAGTTTATGTCCACTGTTCATGTCCACTGCCATGTCCACTGCCACTGTATACTTTCCTCGCCAGTAACACTTTGAAATCTGAACTGTATATTTCCCTTATGACCACCAAATGTCTCACTGCGTTCGCAGCATCTCAGAGATACAGAACTCGCCACGTCTGTCCACCGTCAGCTATCGGCTGCCATGTGTAATACACTTCTTTTTACAAAGTACCTTCTCTGCTGAGAACAGCTATCATCATGATCTATAGTTACCATAAGACAGATGACACGACGCTTTTCTTGCAATGTGTCTCGGCACACATACGCAGCATGCTAAATAAGCTAGCTAAGGCGGCCGCCGGCCCTGTACCACTTTTCCCCTTACATTAAAAACCAACAAAAACAAAATCAAGTCCATAGCATATCTAGGGCAAAAAATACATGTATACAAAAAATATGACGGCAGTCCTGCTGCGATATCAAGGTCACACAAGAGGGCCAAAACCTTGACCTCGACCTTGATTTTCGTATTTCATCCTAAGACTTACCCACATTACAATCTATCCAAAGGTTCTTGAGTTATGTTGCCCACAAATTTCTGAAACACACACAGACACGGAGACACACACCTACAAATAAAAATGTATATGTCTGAAAGCTGTCACCAGTCCTGACAATGCATATGTATGATATTAACATGTATGTGACCAGGCTCTCCAGTTCTATCCTGCCACTTACTACATGATACTCAACATTCAGTAACCACGGATACAGCCTTTTGGTGCAAGTCAGTGACCTTGTTTGTTTGGAGAGGACGAAACGTAGCGATAACAATATTTCTCTTTCTAGAAACGTATTACTATGCTGTAATATATATCACATGTGACTCCAGAAGTCAATGGGATAATAAAAAGAACACGACAGATGGTAGCGTTCACTCTTCCAAGCCAGCTTTGATGTAATTTAGGACTTGCATTAATAGGAAGCGCATCACTTGACCTTAGAAGTGTATATTTTGTAGGAAATTTTCTGACAGTATACCATATATGCCACTCAAACCGCGCAAGTTATGGCTGAAACTTTAACGACCGGAAACACTTAAAACGAGAAATTGAAAATGTCATACCTATGTGGTATTTTCAAATTTTGTGAACTTCTTGTTAAATTCATCATTGTATGTTTTTAATGTTTCTGCCTAATGATTTTCCGCACTGGCCCAAATAGGCTAAAAGCATTCATATATCAGGAAATTGAAGAAGGAAATAAGTTGGGACCTTTGACCTAACTTCCTGTCAGGCCCTGCACTCCGCGCCCGAAGGTAACAATACTGTTATTAGCTTACGTGATGCCACAAATCACATTCAACCGTAAGAACTATTGGCCACTGTTTGCACTATTGCTTACTCGTGATACGCTCTGTGATAAGAATCTTCTTTTCGTACAGTTAGACTATGATGATATCGTTGATGGCAAAAAGATAATTTGGTGGCAAATACTTGAATGGTCTGATAGCCACGGCAGCTAACGCAGCAAAGCCGTTGGTCCAAATTTACAAAGAGCTACCAAGTCTTCTGAGGATGTCGGTTGTAATTAGCTGTCTAGGATACAAGTACAAATATATATACTGATATTGTTGACAGCAAGTACTTGTATGATCTTTCTGCCATTGCCACGACTTCTTGCTTGTCTTGTTCGTAGTCTAGTCCAGTCTGCAGTTCTGGGCAAAGAGATCACGAGTTCGAAGCCCGACTGTGTCGCTCGCCCGGCCTACACTCTATTGCCGTATTGGAAATTCGGAAAGGGTTTCAGTTCTTAGGACGGGACGTTTAGCCATGGTCCACTCTTCATTGTACTTTTCGAAAAAAAAAGTTCTGGAACTTCCGCTTACAGTGAACCTATAAATATTGTAGATAGTGTCTGCCTTCTCTGTCACGACCAGTTGAAGAATAGATCGTCAGTGAGCTAAGCTGGTTCGTTGGAGCTCACTTTTATAAAGCTTGGCACCCAAACTTGATCTTGCTTTCAGTTTCCACGCGCCGTCTGAGCAGTGACGGCTGTTAATTATCGACCGTTTTTATGTATTATTGTCCACCCAGAACGTTTTATAATCAGAATGTTCAGATCTGCAGATTGTAGCGCCACGGTTGGTCGCGACAGCTTGGCTCAGGCATCTGCTCAGACGACACGCTCAGACGCAAACGATAGAATCCTTCTTAGTTACAAAATGGCCGCGGAGACAGTTGTTTTTCCCGCCAGTTGAACCCCTGTCACTCATAGTGGACCATGGCCGCATGCCTATCTGCAGGTCATGGTTTGGAGTAAGTCGTGAGCTAGGGATCTGTGGTTGGGATTTTGTCTGTGAGGCCACATACTAGTTTTTAAAAGTCGTCTGCTCGAGCCAAATATACATGTACATCCAAGAAAAAACGGGAAAGCTATAGTATGCTCAGATGCGACCATACGAGCCAACAAGAGATAGAAGTTTTCAGCTCTGTAGCCCTGAACTACAATATAGGATTGCAGGCTACTCCCAACCCAGCACCGATCTGGGACTGGGAGTGGTCAGGAGCAAAGTTGTAGGACGGTTATGAAAGGGTGGCTGAATAAAACTTACATTTTCACAAATGTTATGGATGTTTTATACTCCTTTGCGTTTGGGACAGCATTGTTAATATTTTGCATAAAGCTGTCGGTACAACCGTAAATACTTACGTTTTGTAACCGCATCTGAACTGTGAGCAGCGACACCTATCCTGCAGTACAATGTATCCTAAACTAGTCAGAATTGCCCTGAAGAAGGTGACAGACGGTCACCGAAACGTTGGTGAGAATAAAGCAATGGTTGTGTAAAATTAGAGTCTCTTTATTCCGTGGCAGGAGGTTTTGATAGCTGTAGACGTCACTTTAGCAACTTTAATGTAGATTATTTGACTACTAGTAACTACCTACTGAAAGCAAATTCGCAATGGTTACTTCAATGTAAAAAAAAAGCCACATTGATCTTTCTTGTATGTCAGTAGTGAGACAAGATATCGATGCAGGTATCCTCTCTCTGTGTCTTTCTCACCTATCTAAAGATGATGTCTTAAGAAACGACAGGTATTTGCAGGAAACTAATAAAGTAAATGCTTGTAGATCATGTCCAAGTTTCAGAAAATTTGAAGATAACCATCCTTTGTCGCCAAAATTTGGCGCACCTGTCTACAAGTACAGTGAAAAGTACGCCAGAAGACTGCAGCGTTTTCAAAAGCAACGGCCGGGATATGGACCTGGGCAGATCACTCTCTAAATGCGATCAAATTTTT
>NC_049989.1:11709011-11764192 GCF_000003815.2 Branchiostoma floridae | reverse complement strand
CTAAAAGAAGATCATTTCCACACCTAAAAGGTCTGCGCGGGAAGTTAGCACCGCCTGACTTGTTTTGAGTTCGTCATTCAAACTCATCCATCCTGTCGTCCCCTGCCCTTTGTTCTTTTCATCACCTCCTGCCGCTCCCATCCCTGTGCCTGGAGGAACCCCGGATGGACCATTATCGGTCTTATCAACCCTGTTCCGTCCGTCCGTCTCCCTTTACTGCCGCGCGCTCGCGTCAACTCATTTATGCTCCGGCAATATGTAGCGCGACCTCTATTTACCAGGCCGCGACACGAACTGTACATCACCGTGTGGGTGGGCGCTGCCGGCCGGCCCCTGTCAGCCCGAATGAAGCCATCACCACGTCTTTAGACAACGCCACTGCCGCGTTCATTTCTATCGGAGTTAGGCCTGCATTCCACTAATACCCCTGCCACATTATCCACGATCTTTGGGCGTATCGATGGAAGATATTCAAGATCTACTGATGGTTTCGCGTATTTTTTCACCTGAAAACCGTCCCTGTCACATATATGCTATACTTTGTACCTTGTACAATTGTTGTGTTATCATTATATAAGCTAGGCTCGGGCGATCGCCGCAGAATCGTCGTCCGATCGTTTTTTGCGAAATATGACAGAGGTTTAAAGACGGCGATCGCGCTGCGACGTCGCTACGACCAAGATTGGATTTATGGGACCCTTTTATGATTAGAATCGTGCAAAATATAAACGTGTGACTGAAGCGACAACACACAAAGTGCAAAATGTTTTTTCTTTTATCTAAGAAAGTTATGGAGCGATCTTCAAAATTTTAGGTCACAGCAAATCGCCGTCCAAGTGGAATGGGGGCCATATGGAGCACTGGTTCTGACGTTTCTTCGTGCCTTGGTTGGTGCGTCTATCCATAGTATCCCTGTTGTCTCTAATTATCAAGCGAAATGATCACACTAAAATGAAGCCATCACCTCGTCTATACCCACTGCTGCGCCTGTTCCCACTGGGGTTGCACAACCCCAACCCCTGCGTTTGTTCGTGCCTTAGTTGGTTGGTACGTCTGTCTCCAATGGCACCGGCCTTTGTCAAGCAAAATGACAACACCAAAATGAAGCCATCACTCCATATCGTCAAACCGCCGGTTCCCACCGGGATTGCACAGGTCCAACCCCGTCGTTTGTTCGTGCCTTGGTTCCCTTGTTCCTGCCGTCTCTAATCGGGCCCGAATCAGTGTCCGCATACTCACAATAAGCCTTTTTCAGGATGCCAACCGCGGCTCCTGTCGTTAATAGAGACATCACGTATCCCGGGAGACCATAGGCGGGCGGAATCGCCGTGACCAGGCGACCATTATGCCGTCCCGGTCCCCGTTAGCACCCCGCCTTTTGTACACCCTTATTAACTCCACTGAATTACAGCGGCATCAGGACGCCTTTTTAAGGACTCAGAATGGCTCCCGCCAGATGGCCTTTTTTTGTAAAAGGAAAAAAGTTTTTCCAACAATAGAAACCACCAGGAGCGCTTCTATAGACTTCCTGGACAAAATTAGTTCGTTTTAGTTGAGCTGACTTTCGACCTAAAAGTGCGAACGAAGCTTTTATGCTTCGTCCGTAATTCGTAGGGGTATCAAACAACATTATAAGACACTATTTTGGATCAATAATCAGTTATGATAAGCGAGATACTGTACTGAATACAGGATTTTTGCTCCGTAAAGATTTCCAGCCATTTTACATACTCAGTGTTGCTAGTGCTGTATACGTAGAGTGGCAGTGTGTTGAGCGATAGGCTTGCGCTTGATGTATATACTTTGCATAACTTTTTGGATGATCGTCAAATCGCGAGTCCATTCCAGCATACATTCTGTCATTTGTTAAACGCACAGCGTATTGGGTTGTGTTATTGGGCGATGGGAGACATCTACGATTTGAGGAGGTGGTCCCCTCTAGCGAAACCTGATGGAATCGTCCGATTCATCGGCTCTGTAGGAGAAAACAGCTTCAGGGCTGGATTCAGCATCAGATCGATCAAGGCGGTCTCCGATTCGACACAGACTCGCCAGCCCCGCCACATGCTTTTGTTGCCGTTCCATTTGTCCGTTCAGTCTCCCTACGGGAGGGAGGGAGGTACAGAGCACGAGCTCTCTCTCGACAGATCAACAGTAGAGGTTTGAACCCACGGCACAATGCTACAGCGGACTGCCTTGTCTCCTTGATGACTGGTATTGGATTCATCGCTTGAGAAGCTAACCGACAAGCGCGCTTTGGTATATCGGAGTACGTCGCTGGTACGTCGATTCCAACATACTGTCCATCATATGTTCTTATCGATGACAACGGTATAGTGGTGTCTCCGAGATTGTGCGTTTTAGAGGATCGAAGCCGTGTCATATATCACTCGGGCTTACTGCTCTTTTCTTAGGTTGACTTCTCATGTTCATCCCCAGGTTGACGATTTTGACACACAGCCAAACGCATAACTGCGCCGCTTCGGTTTAGATATATATAATAGACGAGCGTCAGAATTATCGGTGCGACGCATTTGACAGTTTGGAACTTGTGGTAACCCGTGCGGACCATTTTATGCTTTTTCCCTTCACATCAGGTATTGCTATTAAGAGCAGACTTTTGGATTTGCCGAGCGCGGCGCGCGGTGTTCGTAATTGACTCAATTTCGGGTTCATTTAGCGACCTTGTTATCCTAGAATTGAATTCCTTTACTTATGTGTAACGACGGCTCTGTTGTCTCATTTCCAGTAGGAGCCATGGAAAGAAGGCCGCGCCGCTGTCTGGTCTTCCCCGTCGTCCTGATCACCGTACTGCTGACCTTCTGTCGTCGGGGGCAGGCGGAGCAGTGCCCGGGGAGGATCGCAGTCCTGAACGGTGATGCCCAGGTAAGATTTAAACCTTTTTTCCTTGCTCATCTGCACACTATGTTGTAGTCCAGGTGCCCATTTTCCTGTACATCGAGCGCGGTCCACCAGCCCACTTGTCACGTCCCGCTCCATTTGCGTTCCGCAAACCTCTCTCTTTCACTGTTGTTCTCTTATTGACCGACGGAATGGCTAGAAATGGGAGTTTGAATCTCCGATAAAAGCTTCATACACGTTACCTACTCCCCAAAGTACCTCTCTCCTGCAGTTTTCATTAAACCCATCTTGTTTATCTTTGAAGTACATTGATTCTGTTTCTGGCTCGGCAAATTTGCGGTGGGGAGAATGTATACCCAAGCTTTGGTTTATCCCAGACAGCACACAAGCTCACGGGCATGTATATGCGCCGACGTTATAATCACACACGAGCGATACATGTGCATTATTTAAGCAGCATTTTCAATATAGTCTGACCCAACGGCGCTCGAGGCTGGCATATATCATCCCCAACACCGCATGCAAAATTAAGGTTTTGCATCCCGCTACGTAGTAATAGGTGAACGACATGGTTCGATCAAAACCATCTCCTGTTACCGCTACCGACACTGACTGAGTACCCACTGCCATCGCCACGAATTTATGAACTATCTTCCGACCGAAATCATCCTTCATGAAATTAATAATAGCTGCTTTTATCCCGTTATAATTGCGATGTACGATAAAATTAATCCACGGTGTTTGGAGAGAGTGCGCAAACAAGCATGCTATGCTGCCATATGCCTACTTTTCTATATACATACCCGGCTGGGATAATCAGCGAGAGAGATCGCTAGGAATGCTTTTCCAATTTCCAGCTTGACTCCTCGGCTTTCCCCCGCTCAAAATGTCACAAATTCCTATCGTACGCTCCAAACGCCACGCAACGAGTAACCGTACATATTGGAAAGCGGTCGTAAAGCAACGTTGATGGATAGAAACCCTCGCCTACTCCCGCTCTCTGTCAACTACAGTTGTGAAGCGCGGCTAAAAATTCTTACCAAACGCTTCCCTTGCCGAAAATTTACCGACATCTCTTGACAAATATGCATAAGATAGTTACAGATGACATTTAGAGCTGCGGGCTTTTGTAATCAGTGTGAATCGGCATTTTGGGTTAGGAGAGCCGCGGTAAGTTTTGTGGACAGCCTCGACAGACACATTTCTACAGGGAAGATTTAATGTGAGATTTTCCCCGGGTGACATGCGTCTGGATAGTGACATTTAAGACAAGCATGAAGCGCAGTGAGTTGCCGGTAATACAGCTAGATTACATGTCTAAGTGTAATACGTATATTTCTGTCCAGAGCTATGTCTTGAAATTTACGCCCGGTTGCGCTGTACTTTCAAGGTTACACTTTCAACCGCCATATAGTTATTATTCCAACCAAGGCGCAACTTTGTATTCTAGGGGCGTAAATCCTTTAAAAGCTGCGAATGTAAAAGTGGGCGACTTTCTCTAAGCCACAAAAGTTTCCTTTTTTACCTGTAAGTGTTTTAAAACCAATTTGCGTCAAGAAAGTTCTGCACGCGTTCGTGGAAAAAGGGATGTTGTGAATTAAGTTCGCCAGACTGGGCTTAGAACGCGTAGCTCGAATACATATTAGTGTTTCTTTATTGGGAGAGGGATATACGTAGGTTTCACATGCTGTGTTTCATAAGAGTTATTGCATAACAGTTCTTGGACGCTTTCTAAACAGGTGTAAATGAGCACCCTAGAGTACCGCCATGCTAGGAATTTTACTGTATTTTGAGACGCTGTTCAGAAAATCCCATTGTCTTTGTTGTCGCCCCTGTGCCGCCACTTCACAACATTGCCGGCCGCGCGCGCTGTCCATTTGTGGGACAGGCGGCACAACTGTGTTCCCTGTACTGACAGGTGGTGGAAATCAACCGTGGGATGTTACGAACCTTACTGGTCTCTTTTTTCCCCTCCTACCAGTTCGATCTAATTGTGGTTTCCGCGATAGGAAAAAAAAAACAGATTATTTTTGCTTGTGTGTGTTCTTTTTATTTCTTCCTCTTCTTCTGTCAGGAACCAATAAGATTACCAACAACTAGGTTAGGATATTAAATTAGTTATATATTGTAAGTGTGAGCATTTTGTTTTACTCGCAAACAATACTAATATTTTACTATAGGGCGAGCCTATTGGTATAGTATTGTGTGTTACGGGGGAAAACATTCTGCATTTTCGCGAAAATGTTGCCTTTCTAGTTTAAAAGATTCTTTGTCAGCTAAACCCGAACCTACACAATATTAGCCAGATAATTTACAGCTAGCTAGCTAGAAATCATTTTCCCGACTGTAGCTTTTGTGTTAAATCACTCAAATATTTTATAATAATTTACATTGTTTTTTTACGGCCACTACTAGAAGAGCTTGGTTGTGAATCTGGCCTTGAGGCACTTTTCTAACGTCGAGGGTATTCGTTCTCAGTTGTGCCGAGGGGGTATTTGATCGATGAGTTTGCCCGGAGTTGAATGTAATGGACGGGCGTTATTTGTGGATTATATCGCTTAATGAATGTGTGAGCGCTCCAGCCTCCTTGTCCCGTTAGGGAAACTACATCATCGCATAGGCACGCCATTAATCTTCAAGTAGATGTTAGGGAAAGGCTTGTTTTTCACGGCATTCTTATGGACGTCTCTCAATATGTGCGCGTTTCTTAACATGCAAAAGGAATTGGGGTTGCTTTATTGTGTCGCTCATAATATATGAATTTGGCCTTCAAAATATTGTTTTCGGGTTATATTTACAACTTTGCAGCAAAGTGCACCGCATTGTTATTTTTTACGTACTGAAGATACTTTTAAGCTTAAAATATATTTCTAACGTGTTTTAGCTAGAGTGTTTGGGTACCCAATAGTAATGTAACATGCAAAATGCATTGCAGTGTTTGATGATTTCGAACACTGTGGTTTATACTAATGTAAGTAACTTCATCTAACAATGGCGGTGGTCAGACTTTTGCGCGGAGATTTGTATAGACATCTTTTGTATATAGAAAGTATCGTTGCAAAAAGCAGCGAATTTTTAGAGTTTAACCCTATTCAGACCGGGGGGGGGGCTTTTGAGGCCTGCGCCAACTTCGATGTCCTATAACGCCAGAACGCCTTACGCTAAAGCCACCAAATTTGGTGAGTTTTCCTAAAATATTGTTGGCAACAATTTTACGAAGTTTGACAAATGTTCCATTTTTTCGTGTTGCCATGGCAACCGTTTGCTGACAGGCAGTTTTGCCAAAAATCACTGTTTTTGGTTCTAACAATGTATTTTTCACATTTATTTGCTATATTACTGCTATTTTGTTACATAAATAAAATCTTATATTATTAAGCATATCTTTCATAATCATAAATGCATAAATTATGCTAATTTGATGACGTCATCAGCCCAAAATCCAAGATGGCGGACCGTATGGCCAGATCAAGAATAACAAGCTAATTATCCCTTAAAATTTGTAACTACCCGGTATTTTTTCATCAAAAACCATCTAAATGAATGAATTTAGTCTATTTCCATTGCCCTTTGTGATTATTTGTTGCAAAAAAAGTAGTTTTAAAAATTCAAGGTGGTGGATATAATATGGCGGAGCCTAACTCGCATGTTAGATGTGCATGACGTCATTTTATGACGCCATTATGACGTCATCGATGTTGCTATTGGCAATACAAGTCGTAATAAACATTATTATTCTGTTATCTGCACTTGTTGTTACATTTTTGTAGTATAACTTGAAGTTTTCTGAGAATACCCTTTTTTCATGGGTCCGGCCAATATAATCAAATTGATGACGTCATAATTACGTCATTTTACGTCAACGTAACGTCAAACGTCAAATACTCGTCAGATATTATGTCAATATCATGTCCTTAAAATTTGGTGGCCCTACGGCACGTCGTTCAAGAGTTAGAGGACTTAGAAGTGGAGGGCCTCAAAAGCCCCCCCCCGGTCCAGGGATGACCAAAAAAGCCCGGTCTGAATAGGGTTAAAGGAATTCGCCTTTTCTTTTCTTCTAGATGTTTGTAGATTTTATCGTTTTTCTGTGATACAACAAAAACACAACAATGACCATGACTGAAATGTAATATTACAGAACTTTTTAGGACGGGGAAAGATGGGAAAAGTTTCAAGACCATTCAAACCACTAGATGAAATCACTACGCGAAATCCGATATAATAAAAAAAAATATGTCATGTGTACTTTAATGAGAAAAATGCAGCGTTCAAGGTGTGAATTTCGTTTTGAACATCACTGGAAAAACTATCCATGTGGCTTTCAAGACAGGCTACATACGAATTGTCAAAAATTCTATTTATAGTCTTCTACAAACTTGAAACGATGACTGATAATTGAAAAGTAAGAAGAAGAAGAAGATGAAGAAAATAAGAAAGAGCGGTTGGTATTCAGGGCAACAGATGTTGTGGGAGGAACGGTGCTCATTTCCTAGTGTTCCCAGGGGCTGAAAGATCGCGTAATATGAGCAAGAAAATCCCCCTTACCTAGCTATGACTGATGAAGGGATATGTTTTTGTCTGTATTATGACCCATGACAGGGATTTCACCGCCGGCGGCCTCGTTCTTGTAACAACGGCAAATAATGCGAAAGCGTTGCAACGGCCGTAACCCTAAATTCGTCCATATTTCAAGATGAAAAGACACTACCCTAGAGCATTACGTATATTTCTGAAAATATGGTATCTCACTGCACTTGGGGCACCAGTGCACTGTTGTGTTATTTTTTTAATAATTTGGATATTGCGTAATATGCAAAAATATGACTTAGAAGACAACAAAATACACAAAACGTAAGAAAATTCGTTCTTTATCTTTGAATTTCGAACACCACAGTGTGGCACGAGTGCCACAAGTGCAGTGAGATACTATCTACATGAGCGGCACTAGCCTCCGTAGCAGGCTTTGGGGGCTTTTTTTCGTCTTTTTGAGCTCATGATGCACTTTTGCTGGACGTTTCCTTTTGTACTGGGTCGTTTGTGCTACTGGCATACAAAGGTGTATTATGAGCCCCAAAAGACAAAAAAGGCCCACAGAGCCTTCTGTGAAGGCTAGGGGCACATTGTTTTACATAGGTCGATATGATATCATATGCATTTTCTATCAGGTTGTGAAAAAAACGCTGAAGAGTAGAAAATACATAATTTTTCATTAAAAGATTGATTTTGTACGACACCTGTACAACTATCCCCAAAAATACCTTCAGTATTCGCTCGTACGACACCCGTACGACAAGTATGACCAGTCAAAGAATAGTTTACCAAAACGCGCACATATATCTCCGAAACTCGCACTCGTATACATCCATTTGGTAACGCACGCCCCACTGCTGTCAATATAAAACAGAAAAGGCTACTTTTATTACATCTCGTATATAAACTATTCTGACATTTCTGCGGTAATGGTACTTCAGAACGCTGTTGAGTGACTTTGACGTCTCGGGTAAAAATAGATTTCACAGACATAATGGTAAGCGAAATTCACGTCAAACACGTTTATATTTTCTACACTTGTCCAGTCATAATTAAATGTCACGTCTTCTAAAAAAATGAGCATCAATCGTTGGTGTTTGTTGTTAAGGCGATAACTTATGTGGTATCTCACTGCACTTGGGGCACCAGTGCGGCACTGGTTTTTTTTTTTAAATATAGATATTGCGTAATACGTAAAAGCATGACTTAGAAGACAACAAAATACAAAAACGTAAAGAAACTTATCTTTGAAATTCGTTGAGTAATCTTTCGAAGCCCGCAGTGCCGCACCGTTGCCCCAAGTGCAATGAGATACACCTTCAAGCTAAGGGCACAACTCGCCGTACGTGTAATTTGTCCGTACGTTTTTTTGGGGAGGCAACGTCCGCAGCGTATTTCTGAAAACGTTCCGACTGTACAGGGCAGGCGCGTGGCCCGTACTGGCACGTACGGAGGGCGAATCCGCAGCCCGATGGTACACAAAGTTTTACCTGCACGTAAAGTTCTACGGATGGTCTGCGTGCTCCAAAATCCGTCGGATTCCCTACGAGTTCGTACGGAGGCGGTACTTACTTTTTTTTTAGTTTACCACTTACAGATCCCAAAAGATTGCCTACGTTTTGGCGCGTGCACGTGCACGTACACAACACGTATTTGCACGTACGGCGGGTTGGGCCCTTTGCTTTAAGGCCCCCTCTCACTTGACGTGCGGCACGCTTGCGGCATTGCTGCGTTCGGAAGATGCTCAACGAATTTCAGAGATAAAGAACGAATTTTCTTACTTGTTGTGTATTTTGTGGTCTTCTATGTCACACTTTTACGTATTGCGCAATATCTGAATTATAACAAATCGGAGAAAATAACAAAACAGTACCGCAGCGAACGAACGCAGCAATGCAGCAAGCGTGCCGCACGTCAAGTGAGAGGGGGCCTTAAGGCAGACCATTTTTCTCCCCATTTCCACTAGATGGCGATTGCGATGTGCTCTCACTGTGACCTAAAACGGATGTGTTTAACCTTTGATTTCATACTGGGTACAATGTTATCATACTAAATGTATAAGTGAGACTGAAAAGACAACAAAACACACAAAGCTCAAAAAAGATTCGTTTTCTTCTGTATAATTCGTTGAGCGGTCTGTCAAATGTTTCGCAGAGAGAGTGTGGCGAGAGCGCCGTTCTGGTGAAAAGGAGGTATAAGAACTTTTTATGCATTGAAAATAGACTCACGTATGTATGTGCGGAAGTCGAAGAAACTAATGGCAAGACATCTTTTTCTAAGATCGTCTACAGACCGCAGGTATAACGGACGTCTTGACTGCCCAAGACAGTGACGAATGCCCCGCCTAGCGACGAGATGTCTTGCAGTAATGGAAACATACAACGCTTTCAGAACTTCTTCTACATTTGCTCGGGATACAAATGCCACCGTTACCTATCTCCTAGCATGCATTCCGTCTTCGCTTTACATTTAGAGAGGGGCATCCATTTACGTTTCGCTGCGTTGCAAGTTTCTATCGCTGCAGAGGAATGAGGAAGCTCAACTTCGTGACGGAGGGCGTCTTAAAAGATAATGTTTGCCATGTTGCTCTTCGCCTGGCGGTGGTGAAGGGGCTTTGGCCTTCCTGGAAAGATCATTTTCCAGGATTAGGAATTTGTGTGGCTGGAATCCGTGCCGACAGGCTCCATGTGTTACTGTATTCAAGGTTACAGCTCGGTTGACGCAATACCATTGAGGGCGGTTGGAAGGTAGACAGGGAAGACGCCAGGTGTCTTAGCCCTTGCATTAGCGAAGATCAGGCCTACAGACTTTGAATTTGGAAGGTGCGACTTTTCCCTCCGCCACCCTTAAGGGAAAGAGTTTATTGGCGTGAAATGTGATGGGCTTTTTGGAGATTTTAAGACTTTTCCTTTATTTCTTTGCTGCAATACCCTTTAGTCCTATTTAGGGCAGTCTTCCAGGGTTCGAACAATAAACCGCACACACACACACACACACACACACACACACACACACACACACACACATATATATATATATATGAAGCATACACAATCATACCACAAATTGTACAGGTAAAAAACACTATCAATTTAACTTTAGAACAAATGAAGAACTGTACATATGGGCAAATTGAGACGTCAGAAAAATTTGCAGCCATGGTTTGTGCTCTGCATTATTTATAAATGATATGTTTCCTTACCTACTGTCTTCACTGTCTGTTTATTATCTTCGTTATTATCTTTATCTTGCAGATACGAAACAATATAGTCTTTCGAGACTAGACTGTCAAAGAAGAATGTCTTTGTTTACAATTTTGCACGTAAGCCTAAATTAGTGCTATTGGTATCAATTTATCTCCATATATCATATATATATGAAAATTGCCAGCAACACATTGGATTGGCAAATTTCTTAACACAGAAGCGTAAATTAGTACTATTCATATCTATATACAGTATATCCATAGATAACGTTGTATTCGCATATTTCTCTGAAGAATACCGGTGAAACATTGCTTGGGTAAATAGCTGAACTTGAAACAAGGCCTTCATTACTGAAAGCACGGCACCGTTTTCTGATTGTTGTAATTGTTGTAATTAAGCGCACAAAAAGAGTTAGTAATTGGCACTGTTAGCGCTGATTTCGCTTGAGGCTTTTTATGCAAACATATCTAGGCCCAAAAGGGTCAGATTGTGTAGAACAATAGCATGTCTACTCTAGTTTAAAAGATAAATCTAAATGCTGAGTTCGACTTCTTTCTCTTGAGATATTAGAAGACGATGGATCCCACTTTTTCTGTAATGTGTGGGTTCTGTGATGTTAGCTGGTGAGTAGTTTTCTTTTTTGTCTGTAAAAATAATACGCGAAGAAGGATTTATGCAAATGATCAAACGCATCTCAACCAAAAGTTGCGCTCTTCCACCCCCAACTTCCATTTCCAACTTTTGGCATCAAAATGGCGGCTGAAATATCGTTTTGTGTCATCTGTACATAGTCTACTCTTCTCGGAGATCGATTCCAAAATGCAGTCGGAGTGATGTTCACCCTATCGGTGCATTTAGTCCCCCATTTCGCTGGATTAACTGCCGGGAATTTCTGAGCGCTCGTCAGGAGCTCACCAGGAAATTTGCTCGGCGGAAACTTAAGCGCGGAGCTGTCGAACGGCTTGACTAATACGCCTATGATAACATGTTAAACGCCAGCAGTGATTTTCCATTTCTGGTGCACTTAGCGGTAGACGTGTTGGGGGCATTAACTGTGCCACAGGTAATGAGAGTTGGGTTGCCATCGCTAATACTAGTAATAGGGCCTTCACACTGAAACTGAATCAGCAGGAATCCAGCAGAACCAGCCGGAATGAAGAGTTCGGCAAAATTCGGGCCACATCCGGGCGGGAATTCCAAATGGACCTAACACCTATTTACAAGAAAGGTGGAATGAAAAGGAATGCCGCGCATGAATGAAAACTCTTGTGTATTCCTGTGGGTATTCGTAGTACATTTTAGAAATTCACCTACAAATGAGAATCGGATAGAGCCGGAATGCCGTCTCATAAAATTCTATGTATATTCCTCGAAACTCGTAGCTAGTGTATTCTAGAAATTCTAAAGAATAAGCTTTTTTCCATGGGGCAAAATATCATCTTTATTTTCAGAATGCTGCAGATATCATGTCGTCGTCAATGTGCTGGGGACTGTAACTGCATAACGAGGCAAAAGTAGAAGTCTTTTTGTGATTTGCATACTTCGTCATTGCCGGCCTATAGCCCTAAGGGGGTGATGGCTTTAATTAGATTTCTTATCATTCGATTTGTCCAAGTTTTGTAACGTACTTCTAATTAAGGATGTCAAGATGAAGCAATTAGCCTTTTCATTAACCTTACATTCTATTAGGAAAGATGGGTTCAGTGCCTCTTTCTTTGTCATAGTTTTAATCCTTTTTTAACTTAGACCAGGTCGGTTCAAGAGACTATGATTTTAAAATGTAATGATGTAAAAGAAAAGAATTCCAGCAACAGCTGATTAAAAATTACATCAACAGGATATAACGGGTCACAGATTTTACGACAGCTGTTCAACTTCGTAAATGCCCTTTTTGCGGCGTTGTAAATAGTTTACGACATTGTGGCGTTTTCCTGCTTGCTTTGCTGACGACCGAAACAAGATAACTACAATACACATTTCTGTTAATCAAATTTCATGACAATTCTGATGTTTTGACATTTTTTTTTCTTCTTCATTTCGGATGTTGCCAAGTGCCGTGAGATTAGGACGACAGCCCGTGAGGCAACGTGCTGTTAGTAGATGCATGTTCGGAGAATGATAAGATTACATCCCAGCATGTTAGGTATTATCCTATAGGGGGGCCTGCGTGATTGATCGACAAAGGGCTATGCAGGCAGCACCCTTCGCTCCCAGAGAGCCTGATCAGTCAGATAACGATAATGAAACGTTAGAAAGAGCGGTCATGTTAATTATAAACTGTCATGTTCGCAATTGGCGTTGCAAATGTTTCCAAATGTCAAGGTGGGAACTAGTCGCCCTCTTTGTTACATGGTGACTTGGTGATAAGTTTGGGGCATGGATTGGTTTTATGTAAGTCAGATTGGTACCTGACAATGCTGATGTATCTGACAACAATAGGTATGGTATGAAAGTTTATCTGAGTGGGTAAAATGCATTACGAAGAAGATATTTTAGATTGCAAATGTACGCCACCGATCCAGCGTTACCAAAATGTTCTACTGAATCACGTATTTAACTGTCTGACACACTGTGTTGACACGTGACTTGCTGACCGTGTGACATCAGTAATGGGCCAAATGTCGTCAGAAGTCTCTCATACATCAGTCCTGGGGTTAAAGAGGCAATATGCAATATACTAGGCATGATGTAATTATCAAGATCAATCTTTTGAATGATAATTCTTTACAGAAGTTAAGAATTGGGTTAAATCTTCCGTTATAATATCAGTAACGCCAAATGTGATTCTTGCTATTGCTAAATGCATATCACAGTAGCTTTGTATGATCCCCGTGCATGTGTTAGTGTACATGATATAAATATGCAATGGAGTTATACCCCCTTTCCACCAGGACGGCGCTCTCACGGCGCTCTCTCTGCGACCTCAAATTGGGAAGAGCGCGGTGAGAGCGCGGTGGGATCGCCAAGGTCGCCATGGGAGCGCGCAGAGTGCGCGGTGGGAGCGCCAAGGTCGCCATGGTCGCCATCACCTCCGCGACTGTTTTGAACCTACTCAAAGCAGTCGCCGTGAGAGCGCCGTGGACGGCGATCCAACGATGAGCGCAGAGAGAGCGCCAAATGAGCGCAGAGAGCGCGCCAAATGAGCGCAAAGAGAGCGCACAGTGAGCGCGGCGAGCGCAATAGGCCTCAACAGTGGTTTATGATACAAATTTAGCTAGGACGGCGCTCTCACCGCGCTCTCTCGGCGCTCTCAACCACGGTACGTGTAGAAGTATATTTGACACAGACAGAACCCGGAGAAATGTTTAAAATGTACCAATGATTTACAATAAAACAAACTGAGAAGGAATAACCAAGGTTTAAATAAACAAAGGTTTATCATTTCTCAACTTCTTTTAGGTTTTTATGTTCATCATATGTACATTTAGATTATTGAAGTCCTATTTTCAATAAATCGAAGTGTTTCAGTGTTGTATGATTAACACTAATAACGTGGCATGATAAAGAAATTTATGGTGAACAAGCTACATGACAGATTTAAGGAAAAGTCAGCTAGACAAGCGTGTATATTTCAGGCTGAGTGACTGTACAGTGACCAAATTTGGATTCGTTCACAGCCTTGATTTTATACTTTGAATGTTATGTAAGACGTAAAAGGATGACTTCAAAGATACCAATATACACTATACGTCAAAAGATTCGTTCTTTATCTCTTAAATTCGTTGAGTTATCTTTCGAAACTTTGCTAGCTCATAAAAACATGCTGACATTTGAGTTTTTCGTCGCGGTGAGAGCGCGCTGGGGTCGCCGGAGAGATTCCACTTGAGCAGTTTTTCTGGCGTCACGGCGCTCTCAACGGCGCTCTGGCCAATTTTCCATCGCAGCGAGAGCGCAGTGAGAGCGCCGTCAAGTGGAAAGGGGGCCTTACATACAACTGCATTATCCTGATATACCTTCGCGCTTTGTGCACTGTTTTTTTTCCAGCTGAGATAAATTTCCACCGCTGCAAAATTCTCAGATTAGAAAAATGAGCCGACGATATGAAACATGGCTACACATATTCCCCCCAAAATTGGACGAGAGAACAAATCATTCTGCACCCCCCTCCCCTCCCCAAGGGGTTTGATGATACAGTACCGAAACCGTACAATCTTTCTCCCGTCCGCTCAACCATGGTACAATTTTGTCTGAGGAACATTTGTTATACCAGAACGGAATTTGACCCAACATTTTGCTCCGAGAGTTTCATATTAGTTGCATACCGTTGGGTAAGACCGTTTGTCATTTTGCACCTTTGAAATTTGTGACTGTAGACGGAGAAGGGCGAACTAGTATAAACTTTATATTTGGTGGAATTTCTCGAAAATTATATATATATAAACAGTTAACGTTATTTCACCTTTATCCGCGTGGTAACCTATATCCGTTGCTTCAAACAACTAAGGACGGTGGTTTCACACACCAAATCCAGCAATACTCTGAAAATATTGCTGTTTGAAACCCCCGTCCGTCGATTTGATATCCATAAATAGCCTGTGTTCAATAACAACGAATTTAGGTTACCCCGCGGATAGAGGTGAACTCACGTTACATATGTACATTTATAGGTTCACCATGAAATTTTGTATGAAAGACACGTTGACTTTTTATCACATTGTCATTTTGCCCTGATGGGAATTTCGTTGCTTTGAACAAGGTCTACATAAAATCTCTGGAGAACATGTAACCCAAATATTACGAGCATGTATTGGTGAGATAGTAGACTACAACATGTTATGTCACAAGTATAGCCTAATGATTGTACATGAAACAAACACTAAATGAGCTGAAAATCATATTAGATTCATGACTACAAGGCAAAGGCTTAGTAATGCTTTCGCGATTGAAAAAAGGGGCCCTCTCGAGCAATTCACGGACTTGTTTTGGCAATTTCGGACGTGACCCCTACATGGCCCCGTGGAACGCTCTGCTACTACTGGTCTAATTTAGGGCCTGGTCGGGTCCCAGATTTTTAAAAAAACTTGGAGTTAAAAATCAAGCCGGGACCCGGCGACAAACAGGTACCTACCTGTGAAAATAGCGAGATGTACCCCCTGCTCCCGGCACCGGGACAAAATTAGTGTTTTCGGGGCCTTTTACGTTCTTAACCCCCAACGTGCACCGGCGCAATTGCAACCTACGCATTACCAGGAATATCATATATACCGGATAATGAGATGAGAAGTTATAGATTGCAAACAAGGGCAGTTAGACGTTAGTGGGTCCCGCCTTGATCGTTTCGGTACGCGTTCCACACGTCATTTACTTTTAAAGCCTTGTAGAAGACATCAATGGCCATAATCTTCTCCATAGGTCAAGTTTACCTTCATTAAGTTCCCGGAGATCGAATAACTGCCACTCTCGTACATTGCACCCTCTGAGAAAATGCCTCCTAACGTAGGGTACGTGCAATCACGGTTTGACAATGTACGACATCGTTGGTTCCCCTGTAAGGGCACCGTCGCTACGTTACAACTGCTATTGTAGTTGGTTTTATGATGCTCTAATGCTGAGTTATGTACCTCCGTAGGTACTTATCAGCCCGACATCGCAGTAAAAGAAGTCGTTACAAAAACGATGAGTTCGAAATTGCCTTGATACGGTAGTCCATTCGGAGTGCTCCCCGGAAAGTCACTCAACTCTAGCACTCTATTTAGAACTGGAAGCTTATATATATATATAGACATACCTTTTTCGGATTGCCAGAAATCAGAGAGAAGACGGAAAGATGTACCTCGATAGATTCAGTTCCTCGCTATATATGAAACCAGGACAGAGAGATAGAAATAACGGCATTAAGGTTTATACATTGTAGTTGATCTGATGCTATGACTTATCACCATCATTGGTAAGTTGATTAGGAAGCCCCATATAGAAAGAAGTAAATGAAGTACTCAATAAACATTCCTTTATATAAAAGTTTATTTGCAAGTTCTTGCCCGTCCATGGTCTAAACATATATATATGTTTCTCTTTTCCTCCTTACTTTTTAACTATTAGTCGTCGTTCGTGATTGAAGATATTGGCCTTGTTATACCGTACTTCTGAACAGTATGCTTGACTGCCGTTCGTCTTACTTAGAGCTATTCGTGCGAATCTGAAATCCTTTTTTGAGAGTGTGATTTTACGGGGTGTTATGCACGGTCATTGCGTAATGCGATTATACACATAGAAACGCCATTCTCGTTTACTACCGCGCCAGTGAACAAAGAAATGCTGTAGTTTGCAAGGCATTAGCGACAAAGTGTTCAGTGCGTCACAATTGGGGAGCGAGTAAGATTTCTGCTATAAAGATAATCCATTGAAAAAGAGGAAGTTTTTGTTGTTTTATAATCGCTTTGTTTAACACATGAATTATCGTAGTAGTTTAAGGTTACGTATTGTCCACAGATATTTCCGATATTGATTATTGGAAGGAATAGTTTTTGACATGTGCAACGTGGTCAAAGCTAGAGAGGATACATTCTGCCTTTGTGACCTGAGTTTACATTGTTACATTCTCCCTCGCCCAAGACTTATGCAATATACTAGTACATTAGGCAGGCTGTGCTAAACCGGGCTAAGGTTTCTTCTTTTGTGGGCGTTGTGTGGTCTCTAACCTGCTGTCGTCAGCCAATCAGAGAATAACCCATATTATCATATACCCAGGCGCCGCGGACCAATCAGAAGGCCCCGTTCCATGTTGGTTATGACGCCGTAACACATAGATAGTGTGTATCGGTCCTTCTGATTGGTCAGAATTTGAATCGACACCATATCTTGTCCATGTGCATCACATCATAAAACCACCTTGTTCACTTCGCTCACTCGGTGGTTTCATTCGGTGCTGCTTATAGCAAAGGACCAGGCGTTATGACACCATACACACCTCGGGGCGGGTCATTAACTCTTTTTACGTCCTCATATCACACATACTAGTATTATCTGGATGACGTATGGCCTTAACGTGGTAAACTGCATGGTGAATTTTGTAGTCTTATGGTACACATGGTTTGAATACGTGTCTTGTGTCATTAAAATCGTCGTTCTCTCTATGACTATGTGACATGTTACTTCAAAGAGATTATTTTCTTCCTTGTTACTGAACCTGAAAGTTTGAGCACATCCGGGATACAAAAAGGATTTCTTCTAACCATGTATCACGCCATGCAGGTGGCTCTCTCGATCTTTCAGTGGCCATTGTAAATTTTCAGACGGTCACAAAGGCACTCCTTCCAAAAGGTTGGCTGGAGCTTCGCGATTTTCTATAGAATGGGGTCGTCAAGTCTGACCCTCTCTCGAGTTATTACTGCTACTTCGTTTGCGTGCAGTCTGTAAGCCAGCCAAACGGCCTTACGTATGTTGTACGTCTTTCCTATCGGCTTATACAAGAACGTTGGAGATTGGGGCACTCATTTGACCCACCAATGTCAACGGGAACATGGATTCCTCTGTGCAGCAAATTGTTACAGTTCACTAACGATATTTCAAGTGAAATCAATGGTACAGGTTCAGTTGTTTCACGCTGGACGTTTGGCGCTGAACCGCTAGCCTTTCAGTTTCAGCAATAACGCAAATGTCGTCGTCTGCGAATCTGATGGAATGGGGCATGTGAATAAAGTGCCATGTTTCGTCTAGCGCTTTTTATGGATGGATTCACGTCAGCATACTAATATGGAAATAGTTGTGTTCAGGTCAACCGTAAACTTGATGTGTGAACGTGGCGAGAGGAGTCCGCTAGCACGTTGAACGTTTTACACATAGTCCATAAAGCCAGTCCCATTTGAAGATCAATTGTTTAGTAAAGGTGGTATCTCACTGCACTTGGGGCACCGATGCGGCAATGCGGGACTCGTTCACTGCGGCACTGTTGTGTTATTTTCGCCGATTTTTTTATAATTCAGATATTGCGTAATATGTAAAAGTATGACTTAGAAGACATCAAAATACACAGAACGCAAGAAACCTCTTTTTTTTTATAACTGAATTCGAAATTCGTTGAGTAATCTTTCGAATCCTGCAGTGCCGCATCGGTGCCCTAAGTGCAGTGAGATACCACATAACAGATCCAGATACATACCCATTTCGGTTCACCAATGTTTCTTTCTATAGGCATGACTATGATAGGTTTTGTCTTTGAACTGAGCGTGTATATAAATATGTATGGCTTTCCTTTGTTATGCAACACCGTGTGCGTCATAACTGTTATCTGACAAACTTTTCTTGTAAGACTTGTTGACTGGCCAAGGCCAACCAATCGTTCATGTCAAGATGTCTTTCCGGCGCGGTGATGCAGTAATTGGGTCTCAAGTGAGCTTTAGCCATGATCTTTCGTCAAAGTCAAGTGCGGGCGTCAAAAGCCGCCAGGTAGACTGATTTTTAACAATTTGTGTGTAACTGGTCTTCGTAATTGGGTAGACCTGACTACTTTAACGTCCTCTAATTGGACAAGTTCGACAGACGAAGTTTAAGGGATCGTGAGGTCGGTTGTTAAAGTTGACAAAATCAACCAACATTGCCGCTCGATCGTTTAGCCTTTTAACAGCCCCAGAATCTACCCACTTTCTCTATTTTGCCCCTCTGAACTGTAATGGGCACCGAGCAGTCATAATTGGACACTGAGGACCGGAACGGATTTGGTAAGATAGATCTGAGAAATTTAGATAGATCTTGGTGATCCTTCACTACGTCACGTGTTTGACTTGAGAGCGTTTGTAATCTGTCTCCAAGGATGATGTTGAAGGCACTGAGACACCGGCAAGTCGCGTAGGCTGCAATATTTTTAGAATATGTCCGTTCAAGGGACAGGGAGACAAAGGTTCATTTACATGTCCTTAAAGCTATGATTGTCGCGGCCTGCTGGCGTTCCATCATACTACTAGTATGATGTAAAGGTGGTATCTCACTGCGCTTGGGGCACCGTTGCGGAGCTGCGGGGTTCGTTCAGTGCGGCACTGTTTGTGCCGAATTTTTCTAATGTAGATATTGCGTAATACGTAAAAGTATGACTTAGGAGAAAACAAAATACAGAAAACGTAAGAAAATTCGTTCTTTATCTCTGAAATTTGAGTATTTTTTTAAACCTCGCAGTGCCGCACCAGTGCCCCAAGTGCAGTGAGATACCACCTTAACGTAGCGGTACCCATTACCGTGCACCATTATTGTCCACTCTTGACCATGTCCATGTAGAAGTGTATTATGCAAAACCCCGTCCTCGTGGGCAATATGAAATGGGGTTAACAAGGTGGTCATCTTTACATGTAGATAGCGTAAGTAATACTTGACATTAAGAAGTCCCTGCTATGCAAATTAGGAGCTAATTTACATAATCAATGAGGGAATTTATTTCAAACTGTACCCCAAGTCCTTGAGAAAAGCTGCATAGCACTTGCTTATCTGTATTTATAACCTTTAAATATTTACATACGTTGACACATTTGATGTGTCCAAAATTGCATGCTTCGAAGTAAAGATATGTTTATTGCGAGGACGCCGGTACAACAGCGTAGTCGACTGATGGAAGTAGCATTTGCTGGTTTTTATTGGGTCAAATAGGTGCCAAATAGCCCAGATTTCATGAGAGATATTGACAGCATTACGGTCTGGCGCGCGTCAACATTGCCGTAAAGGTCGCGGGGTGAAAGTAGGTTCGTCTTACTAAGATTATATTGACGACGTCCATACCCGTTGATTATCATGCGCGTAAAGAAGAAACAAATCACAAACTGTATATGCGAAATTGTAAGAATATTATGTAATGCCTGACACATGGTTACGTTGGTATGGGAAATATTGTAAAATAATGATTAAACATCTCATAGTCATTTCAAGCGAGTAAATGAGACAGATATACATGGTTAAGTCGGCTTATTGTACTGTATGAAATGTTACAGATTGACACTGCAATTTTGATACCTGTTTACTATTATCCAATTTTTTTTCTTCTTTCTGTTCGCCTGCATACCTTACCTAGTACCTCGACCAGGAACTGTCCCCATGCTCCTATCCAGTAAGGTGGTGTCTCACTGCACTTGAGGCATCGGTGTGGCACTACCAGGTTCGAAGCATTACCCAACGAATATCAGAGAAAAAGAACGAATTTAATTAGTCATACTTTTACGTGTTACACAATATCTTAATCATAAAAAACGGTGAAAATTAACACAACAATGTCGTTTTTAGCGTAGAGTGGTTTGAGAACGGCCTCTGTCCGTGGTTCGTTTTTAGCGTAGAGCGGTTTGAGAACGGCCTCTGTCCGTGGTTCGTTTTTAGCGTAGAGTGGTTTGAGAACGGCCTCTGTCCGTGGTTCGTTTTTAGCGTAGAGCGGTTTGAGAACGGCCTCTGTCCGTGGTTCGTTTTTAGCGTAGAGTGGTTTGAGAACGGCCTCTGTCCGTGGTTCGTTTTTAGCGTAGAGTGGTTTGAGAACGGCCTCTGTCCGTGGTTAGATTTTAGCGTAGAGTGGTTTGAGAACGGCCTCTGTCCGTGGTTCGTTTTTAGCGTAGAGTGGTTTGAGAACGGCCTCTGTCCGTGGTTCGTTTTTAGCGTAGAGTGGTTAGAGAACGGCCTCTGTACATGGTTAGATTTTAGCGTAGAGTGGTTTGAGAACGGCCTCTGTCCGTGGTTCTGAACTCCTTGCTGTATAAACGCAAGTACAATTACCGACGAGGAGCGCCACGGTGATGCATCATCTTGAAGGGGTCGGCCCGTGGCACCCGCTGACGTACAGATGTGATTTGCAACTCATGAAGCTGACTTTCAATTTGTCTGCCGGATGGTCGGAGGGTCGAAGCTCGCGGGAACCAATTAGAGTCGAGGTTCTGACATTTTCAGCGTGTCTCATTGTCATCAATCACAAGCCCCTTTTCGCTCCACTTCTCCGGGTTGTAGCTACGGGCTAAGTGGGCTTATATGTATCTACCATCGGGAAAAGGGGGCATGCATTTTGAGTAAAGAGAAAGACATGTTGACCCAAGAGATATTGGCTTCAACATGCAACTGATGCTCTAATTGCGTAGCTCGAATATACCGTTGTACGTGGCAAATGATTAATTTTCATATTTCAAATGCTTCATTTAGGCCACACCAATTTAATTTCTTGGTTCACGGATTCGCTCGCTCCTATTTTTTGGAAAAAAAAATAAAAATAAAAATTACCACTCAGCAAATTTTCACCATTAATGAAACCATTCACCAACTTTCTGGTGTAGCAAACATAAAAACTGACACTACTATTGTAATTTTCAATGAACAGGTGCTGTTACTGTACAGTAATAGTGTCTTTGTACTTTTTTCAAGCTGAAATAGTTTTATTCTTTATGTTTTGGATTAGCCCTTACCTTTACCCCAACCATTTTACAATTTTTATTTTTATTTTATTTCGCCCTCTCGCTCCATATTTTTTATGAAAAAATCCGTGAACCAAGAAATTAAATTTGTGTGGCCTTAGTCTAGAAAACAATTAAAAGCTGTCTGTTATTCTTTCAGTAGTTATGAATTTCATTAGTTATGGGTTATGCATTGAAACAATTGTGTTCTTTGTCCGAAAGCATTAGATGCAAGTTTGCCTGAACACGACCATTAGTATCAATCTGATCAAAATTATCATCAGGATTAGTCTTTATGTACGTTAGTAATCTTTTCATATCTATCTTACATATTTTTTCGCCATAACGGTATTTATGATACGCTTTACCTACATCCGTTCCCTTATCTTTATTTACGACGCTGCTCGTTCTTAGCATCAATCTCTGGGTAGGAGCACGCAAGTCAAATCCGCTGCTTCGTGCATCCTCCAACCAGTGAGCCACACCCAGAAACACAAACACAACTACGTATCCATATTCCCATCCACCTGATAAATGTCAAGCCCTGATATATCGCTGTGTTATCGCTGAAACGTGTCACAAATTTGTCCTGATCGTCATTTTTTCCCATAAAAGGAAGGTGACAGGGGGTTATGTTGTCGAGCGGTTCCATTACAACGTGAGGACCTGGTTATGTATGTGCGAGGAATTGTTATGACTCGTCTTGTCGCTTTAATGTATAAAGATGTCTGGGGGTGCAAATGGGGTCAGGTTGTATTAATCTACCAGGTCTGTAGGTCGCCGGAGGCTGGCACGGATCGCTTAGACGCCATCGGCACGGATTTTCTTTAGGCTTCAGTGAAGATATCTTCCTTCCATCTATATAATCTTAGCCTCAAGCCGTATCTATCCCTTACCTTTAAGATTTTGTGAATTCTTTCTTTGTAAGATATACAGTTTCTGCAACTAGTTCATACACATACATATTGTTCGATTTGAAGTAGCTGGAATTTATATATGCGGCTATTTATTTGATTTGATTTATTAGATTGTATAAAATATATAGCTAGGGATACCGAACTAGCTGAAGGCTATTACGAATTTAAAGGACTACATAATACAGTCAAAACTGGACCTGAAAAAATCCAGTGAACCTGATGTTGGACCGATTAGAAAATGAACAGATTATACGGCACTACGTCGGCAGGCGTCACGTGTTTTGAGACTTATTAGTCCAAGAAAATAGCAAGAGTGGAGGAGACGAGAGTTGACAGTCATTTAACCAAGTTTCTACAGTCAAACTTGGTCTAATTTAACATAGGCAGTTATCGTTAACGTGAAGTTACGATACTTGGTCAAGCAGATTCCTTTGAAGCGAAACGGACCATTGTTTTGAGTATCAACCTTTCACAAGCAGATAGGTTCAGGTCCAGGTTTCATCTGAACCTGGACCGTACTTGGACCTGAATTTTCTGTACCGGTACCCACCCCTACAACCATTCAATTGTTGCCTGCGAAACATGACAAATCTGAAATCCGAAGGCAATATTCCTCAACTCGTATTCGTATTCACTACGCAACAAGACCACAAAAAAACGTTTCCTTTTCGCTCGCTTGGTTCTATCTACCGCGCAGCAAACTCTTCTATTACCGCAGAAAAACCCCTTATCATCCGCCAGCTGCAAGAGAAAATATGGCCGACATCCAATAAGATAGGAGCCAATCGTACGTCACCCGTACACACAGGTACAAGATCGGCTTTCGCTCAACACGCCGCATGAAAGAGTTAAGTCGACACTGAATAAGCTTAGGCAGAAGTCAGTAGCATGGAACACGGTGAGATGATACGATCAGTACAGCAAGGAAGCTAGCTGGTGTCATCCATTCTGCAAGCAAGTGTCATCTATTTTCTAAAGGAAGTGGTAATGGAAACTTCGAATAGTTTGAAAGAATCATATCGTGAGACACTTTCTTTGCAGACCAGTGCAGAAAAGTACTCTGTGTCGTCCATTTGCAACTGCAAGCATGTGTCCTTCACTTTCTAAAGGAAATGGAAAGTTGGGATTTTAAGAATCGTATCGCAAGGCAGTTTTGAGACAGATCAGTACAACACAAAACCTGCTTACTGCGACACTCTAGCTTTTTGCAAGTGATTGTCATTTCGTTTTCTAAAGTGAGGGGAAATGCAAAGATTGAATCGCATGAGACGTTAAGAATCGTATCACAAGGTACTGCGGCTATGGATGAACAGAATGTACTACTGGCCATTGGTATTCTTTTATAGTTCACCGGCTTTTATACCATGTGTCACTTCGTTTTGTAAAGAAGGGGAAAATGTAGCGTCTGGGTCGTTAATCCTTGTGTCAAAAGGCACTTCTTCCAGTGATCAGTTGAGCTCAAACTGTCATCGATATAAAGTTTCCTAGCCTAGGAGCCAAGTTTACTATTTAAGATTTCTATGGAAAAGAGGTATGAGATGCAAAGATTGAACCTTTTGGGACGTTAAGCCTAGAATCAAACTACGCTTAGGCACAGTTAAAACTTCCCTTTTATGTTTCTCCGGCTTTATGGTGTCAATCTACTACGTTGGTTGTCATTATGTTGGTTGACGTTTTCATATAGCATGCCATGGGATTTTGACGTCGCTTTTATGAAACTAGAATAGGTTGTTTTAATCTTTGATGGATCTATTCCCTCGTTTGACAGTCAAGTGTAGCCTTAAGTCAACAGATCAAGGAGAACTGTACATAGATAGAGACTCACAGGGGATAGTTGATGGATGGTGTTTTCAGTTAGATCGTATCTGAGGCTTGAAATGTGGTCTCCTTTCTCATGGCCGCTGCCGAAACTGCAGACCATTATTTTCTCCGTAGAAAGACAAGATAACGACTCCTTTCAGCGCTTCATCTTTAAAGCTTGAATATTCGGGAGATTTTTGGAAACGGATGTGGCTCCGGGGCAGCGTATATGTGTCTCTCTGTGATGTGTTAAAGGCACATGATTTAGGTTCTGATGGTGAAGGGATTTTTACGACCACAGGAGTCTGTTAGTAATAAAACAGACTGCACTATACCGCACTCTGTTGACGATAGAAATGAAACTTGGAATGTGGCCAAACATTTTCTTTCTATGGGTTGTTTAAAAGGCTAGTTGGCATGCAAAACGTTTCACGGCATAATACCGTCTCCAATATTCCCGTTTCTAACAATAAAAAGGCTGGGGATTCTATGGAGTTAGATTGAACGCACACTCGCTTTGCATGATGGTATGTGTGCGCGGTAGACGGAAATTATCCCATGATGCCCCGTAGTTGTCAGTTCCTGGTCGAGAGAGGAAGGGACTGTTTTTCGAGACCTTTGTCAACTCAAAGGCTGAAATAACATGTATGAAAGAGGACTTTAGGGTGCCTATTGAATATGATGATGAATATCTATAGTAACCATGCAACAAAGTAATATACCGTTCCTGGTACCCTCTTAAGAACTATATAAACATACACATTTAGTGTTCGGAAAAACATATTTCGAGCGGCAACTATTTAGATTGATAACAGTAGGAAGAATTACTTTTATCAGATTTGTAAGCCTTCCAAAGTGTAGATGCACTATTTAGAAATCTTGTACATAAGGCAGTATTTTGTTCTGGTCTTGTTATGCACCAACAAACACACTGCCTATACAGGCAATAATAGGCCCTTTGGATCTATATATCCACAGAACATCTGATCCATGTACAGGACAAAACGTCTAAAATTGCTCCGAATCAATATTCTCCGAAAGATAGACTCGGTCCGCTGAGAGAGCCGCTTGCAGCTGTTTGTCACGGGTAGGTGGGTATCGCTGAGGTTAGCTATCTCTAAACGGAGGAGAACTCGATAAAGGAGGTTTACTTGTCAGTAACGCTGTCCCCCGAGTTGCCTTCTTCGTTATGTAACCTCCGTTTTATTGCTTCTGTAGTCCGATATAACGCTTTCTACAGGGTTGTTTTGTTGATTGGTGTAATCCCTTGCGAGGTTTTGCTATTCTTGTATTGCGGACGAGAGTCACGTGGTTACCACCCATTTACACTAAAGTCCAATATCCCGTTGCAACTTTTAAACGTTTTGTATGTTTTGATGCCTTTTAAATCTTACGTTTACACTCTTGTTTATGTTCCTATTATGAAAGCAAGGGTCATACAGTCACATTTTGATCGCTGCGGTGGCCGTTTGATGGAAAGAGGACCTTAAGGTGGTATATCTCACTTCACTTGACGCTCTGGTGCGGCACAGCGGGGGGTCCATTCACCGTGGCACTGTTGTGTTATTTTCGCCGATATGTTATAATTCAGACACTGTCTAATACGTAAAAGTATGACTTAAAAAATACACAAAGTATGACTTAAAAGAAATACACAAAACATCTCTTAACTTCGTACAGTAATCTTTGGAACCCGGCAATGCCGCACCGTTTCCTCAAATGCACTGAGATACCACCTTTATAGGAATATGTTGCACAGCTTGCCCCCCCCCTCCAGCATCTCTGGCAACGCTCAATGATCTCGTTCCCACAGCGGCTCATCTTGACACGACGAGACGCAAACAGATGCCAGACGTCAGTTCCGATATTTCGGGTGATTTATTTGATGTCAACGATTTCTGCAGAACACAGCGGTTTCAGAACTCGAGCACTGTCTACTCACCTTCAGTCGAATCCCACGAGAACGACAGGGTTGTTTTTTGTTTGAACGTGTTATGACTCCCCTTCTACCAGACGGCGGTAGCTGGGCGACCTTATAGCGACAGAAACAGACTTGTGTATCCCTTTAGTTCATCATTGTTATATGCTTCATTGTGTGCAAGTTTGATTTGAATAAGGCCATGTTGATTTGATTATATGGATTACATCCCCGCGGCCATTTGCAAAAGAAATGCTTTTCAACCATTCTGAAAAACGTACAGAGCAGCTTCAAAATAAGCAAATATATGCAGTGGATCGCAAAAATAGATATCGGAAAACGTACACTAATATCCTACAGCATTACAGGGTCAAAGAAGATGTGTGAAAAGAACAAAAATGAAGAATCTATTGTGCTATATACATCTATTATATTCTGTGTGTTCAATCATATGTTCAACCTTCCTGACCACTTAGATTTCATAATGAAGGCACCTTTTTTGGTCAAACTTTGTTTATTCATACGCTCGCCTCAGTATCCATTTAATCAAGTCAACATGGCCTAAAGAAACACACAAAACGTTGATTTTGTTCATCTTTGGTCGCATATGTCTAAAACTATGGCTAAAAGTATTTATAAAAAGTATATAAGATAGATTATTTTCTACTTTATGAGTCAGAAATACTTTGTCCACCAGCACCGCATTAAGATTGGTATCTTTACAACAGTTCATAAAATGATTCACACACTCTACATAAATACTATCTAGTACATCATTGCATGGATGTATCTTTAGCCGGGCCATTTTGGTTTATTAAAGCGCAACTTGCGTGTTATCGCTAATATTAAGTATCTTACTTACCCTGAGCGTTCTCTGCTTAAAACAGCACGCAAGGTCGTAAAATTGTTATCTTGTTATGATGTATGTTTTATCACCTAATAAAAATGACTAACATAACGTGAGAAGCAAAATGACAGCAAAACTGAAAATGGGTACTAATTAAGCACCTATTATCATAATAATTGAGATGATATTTCTGATAAAGGCGTTATCATAACAAAATGAACACTTTTGATTTATTCAATAAATCGCATTTGGATGAAGAAAAGCATTGTCAATGAATATCGGCTAATTTGATATGTTCTGTACTTCCTGCTTTCTGTGAAGGTGTCACTAATTACCGAAAACGACCGTAAACAACATAAAATGACCGAAAAAAAGTGGAAAGCAACTTGCAATAATTACCCAAATCAACCTAAAAACAACTTTCACTTTTCACCGACAACAACTTCAAAACTACCGTAAACAATCGAAAATAAGTTTCGGTTGTTTTTTTCTGGTTTTCGATTTATTTTTGGTTGTTTTTGGTAGTTTTCGATTATTTTCGGTTGTTTTCGGTAATAAGTGCGACCGATCTAACAGAGCTATTTATCAACATTGCTACAATTTTATCGATTCTTTACATTTGTACTGATCGCTCTGTCACGGCGATTTAGATATGACACATTCCAGGCTCTTAGTAAAGGCTTACGTTTCCCATGTCGGCGCTGAGTAGCTTTTGTCAGCGTATGTGAGAGGAATTATGTAGATTTACCTAGATATTGAACAGGCCACGTATGTTTAAGGAGGACTTCAATGAGTTTTTTTATCCCAAGTGATCAACATGCGTTATAGTATTGCTCTTTCTATACAGGGAAAAATGTAGACATCTTTGTATGTTCTCTCCCCAAATCTAATGATCCTTAGTAACTGAGTGATATTTTTTCGAATGTTCGGAATCGATCATTCAATTCCAGAAAGTCAATAAATGTATTGTTTATGGACAGCTTCTACCTCTACTTTTCAAAGCAGTTACAACTTCTCTTTGTTACTTCGAATTCCATGAAAAAATGGAGGTATTGTTTTTGGCGTGCCTGTGTGTGTTTCCGACCATTTGTAGTCAGCATAACTCAAGAACCCTGTTAATGGATTACCATGATATTAGGTTTATGGGTAGATGTTAGCTATAGGAATAGGCTTTTCATGGTCGATAATCAGCCTCTTGGTGTGTGATCTTAACTGCAGTAGAACTTCCAGTTTTTATACGTTCCAGAATATGGTCTTGATTATTTGGTGGTATATAGCTCTTCGTGTGTGAAAGACGTGGTGTAAGTTTGGAGCCGCAAGCAGCTTGTCTAAGTAATAATTTCTGACAACCCATCGGCCCAAGCCCTAGTGTCTCTGCTTCGCCTGTATTCATGTGACGAAAGGAGGATCAACTCTAATACCTTTCGCATGGTCTGTGACTTGTTATATGTAAAAGAGCGCTAAAGCCGCCCGTTTTCTTCTAAAAATAGCGGAAGTAATCCTGGCATTACCATAAGCATTGGTGGGAGAACCTTTTCAAGGAATATTGTGGTTGCCATTTACTGAAGATGAAAAAAGAGGCAACATTTAATGATCAATGATTCAATGATCTGTCTAGTTTCGCTAGGAAAATTAATTTTTCTATAGAACTTAAGTGTATAAAATAGGGAAATAGATTTGTACAAGCCCTTACATACAAACTACATTCTATTACAAAATGGCATTCGTTCTCTATAAACACGAAAGCCCTTATGCACGCAAACCAGACACATCATTGGCTAGGCCTTATTACAGAATCAATATAGGTGCATGTCAGCTAGGGGATCAGTACTGTTTTATTATTTTCATCACGTGAAGTTTTAATAACGAAATCTCAGCCCCTGGAATAATAACACTAGGATTTCCCGAATGCTTACATAGGCATTAAAGTGCCATCTAGTGTTGGAGTGTGCAAGAGTAGGCTAAAAGTGCCATAAGGGCGAAACCACACTAGGGTAAGGTTTTTCTTTGAAGGAAGCCGCTTTATGCAATGATACCGTCCGTAAAATATCTAGTGATATGTTTTATCAATTATATTCAATTTTCTAATCGTATGAATGTTATTTGATATGTTTATTTGTAATTCTTAATCAATTTGTTTGCATACTAATGCCTGAAGGGTAATTGCGAGATGATACACCAACAATTACACGTACGCTAAAAGTAAAATGGTAATAAATTAATATGATAGATAATGTAATGACTAAAATGAGTACCTATAATAAAGTAAATACAGTTGTAAATGAATGATGAATGAATAAATGCATAAAGGTGATTAGTGATTATAAATGAGTGTAACAAATGTAAAAAAAATTAATGCAGTGCGTTTCTGAATGATGACTAAGCATATCAAGTTCAGTGGGGATTCTGTTTCGTATTTGTAAAAAAAATATATATGTTAGAAGAAGGCGTAAAATAGCAGTCAATCATCAAGAAGCTATAACCTATGTCGTCCAATGATGCCTTATTATTTTGATATCATAGACATCTATCGATTGCCAACCCCCTCCCCACCAATCAGCCATAGTCTGTAGGCAATGTCTGGAAAAATCGCCGGAGGGAAACCCCATCAGATCCCTATAAATATGGCGTCACCTTATTGGTTTATAGGCTTAATGCACAATTTGACTTGGGGCTATGACATCACCGGGAGTTGCTCTTTCCTCTTCCACTGTTTCTTTTAAAATGACTGTTGACACGTGATTTGTATCCACTTGTATCTCTATTGTACCACAAGCACTGTACTACTAATATAACCACTCTCCCTCGTAGCACACCAGACTTGAGATAAAACTACTAAAAGAGGCTTGCTTTCTTGGTATCCATGTGTAGAGGCTTGTCTTGATATTTAGATACTTGTATGTCAGTAGTTAAGTTACTTGAATGGCAGGAGTGACAGGAAGTGGCAGTGAGACGCATTTCACGTCAGGAACTCTGACAGGAAGTTAGGTCAAAAGTAACAAAAAAGTTCCCGAAAAGAAAATTTCATTTCCTGTTCTAAATTTCCTACCATAGACATGTCCGTTACCTTATCGGAGCCAATGCATAAGAATCAGCGAAAAATTCCCAATGAATAAATCATATAACAAGAAAGTCGCTGAAACTAGAAGTATTTCTTGTAGACATGAGTTCGGTTTGGTTGAACTTAGGTTTGGCACAGAAATCCAGATGAATGGGCTGTCGAACATGCTGACGAGTTTTCGGTATCTAGATGTATGTTCGGGACTTTGCAATCCCGGACTTTCATATGAGGGTCAAATATGTGGCCGTAGGCTTATGGAAATCCACAGCACCTAGCTCAGGTTCGACGTATATGAAAGCACCATGGATCACCTTACGATGGTGCTAGCGCCTTCTGATGTATCGTGGACTTTACAAAGGCGTTTGCTGTGGCCCCTCAAGATAGCAGTCCGCTGATAGGAACACATATCTGTCAGATACGACTATTCCAAGAATGACCTGCGATCGTCGTACGACAATCGTACGACGCACCCACAGAGTTTTCCTCTCCTATTTCTACCTATAGACAAGTTGTAGTATATTTTCCACCATGGTGACTACACAAGACATACTACTCAGAAAAGATCCATTCTAAAAAAACAACAAATGGCCCTTTTAGATAGATGTTCATCTAGCCTACGGTAGTCGTCTGTCTTGCTGTGCTGTAACGTTCAGCGGTATTGTCGTTCGGCTTTTGTCTGCTTTGTAGTCGCCGCTTTATTGACGATGGCGATTTCCGCATGTTGGTACGGATGTACGGAAGATTTACCTAATGGTAAATTCCCGAAGGGCAGTTCTCTGGGTTTCCGAGCATTCTATCACTCGTCTGTACATGACTTGTAATTGACGAGCAAAATTTATACGAACGAGAGGTTGAAGGTGGCACGCCCCTGTGAAATATTTAGAGTTTCTCGTATGTCTAGTTGAATTTCTCACAAATTATGCAAATAAGGTCTTGGTTGACATTGCGTTTGACCATTACATTTACGTTTGATAACTTCCTGTCACTCTACGGTACGTGTACATGACACATGGTAAAACATACATAATTGCGAAAACACAGAGGAAAAACAAAACCCGTCCATTAATAAGTAGTCTCTTCCATTGACCCGATGACCTGTCATGTCTGATGCTTGTCGTTACACTTGCAAGTATGACCTTTGCGGTGAAACCATTTTCCCACTCACATCCCTCCAGACTACTGACAGTGTACAAACATAATTACAGACACACAAAAAACATAACAACAAACGCAGGACGCAGCAAAACAATTCCCCCGTACACGGACGCAATGAAAGCGGACGACACGTGTGTTTTGTTTAACTCGTTTTCAAGCTTAGATACTCACCGGCGTTCAGGATGAGAGCTCTGAACGCCGGTGCGACACCTTGAAATGTATCCCGACCCTCCCTTCCTATACGTGTCATTTCCATCTTGTAGTTTGCCGTTTTTTTTGTGTTTTTTTTCAAGTTCGCGGGGGGTTCGGTTGGTGGCGTTCTTCCAATTTCCTAAGTATCATCTGTAGCCTGGCAGGGGAGATAATTAAGGTAGGCATCTGTCTTGCACGCACTTAATTGAAACTCGCGGGACGCCACTCAAAGGATTCACGCCTCCTGAAGAAATTAATGTAGAAAGAGATAAGTTGCGTTTTTATGCGGTCTCATTTAGTTCCAAGCGAGCTGTTCATGAGCTCAGTACGAGCAAGTGAAAGCCACCTGTTGTGACGTAAGCGACGACAAATGAGTTTTGTAAAAAAGGGAAAGTTAATCTTTCGATATCACGCTTTTCGCTGTTAGTTAGAAATACATTTGGGGAAAATGTGGTGATACATAAAGTGCGCTTCCCGCTAATTTGTGACAGCATTAATATCACCTAATGTATTGTAATTTGATTTTAAAAAGCGTTAATATCACCCTAAGTAATTGTGATTCGGTTTAATTGCTTTCGTGTGGTGCTGCAACTCAAAGTTTTACAAAGTTTGAAAGGGCATGGCATATCCTTTTTTCATAGTATATACGTTTTGACATGTTTTATAGATTCATATGTTTGAAGTTGAGTCAACAGAAGAACTTTATTGCATGGCAATTGTACATGGTACAATGTATGACAACAAATATTACACAAAGTACAAAATACATTACATTGTAAAGTGAAAGTCATCTTCAATATGCTTTGGGCAGAATGGACAGAACCTTTAGTCAGGGAGTACATTGTAGTATCTTCCTGTTTCGATGTTCAGTTTATTGCTACTGATTCTTAACTGGGTTATTGCTTGGCGAATTTTAAACATATTTATATCATAAAGGTCAAAAGGCTTATCGTTCGGACATGGCAACTTAGAGTTTGTCTGATTTTTTGAATGTAAGTTCATCTGTGACGGTAGTCAACATTATGTTGCAATTTTAAGACCATATATTCGTGCACAAAATAAAGCTCTTACCAACAAGCTTTCGATCAGTCCTCTGATCCTCTGATCCTTCTCAAGTTGAAATGACCCAGAGCCTAAGTCACACACCCGGAACGGAAGTGTGACGTCAGCAAAGGGTCAAAGGTGCTTGGCATCCCGTATCGTCCCCCGTCTCTGTTGAGGGAAGATTTGTTGTAACCTCTGTGAAAATGAAGGTATTATTTTCCGCGTGTCAGTTTGTTTGCATTAATGTGTGTCAATAGTAAATTCAACACAGTTGAGAGCCATGATGTGATGGTGTACCCGGAGACTGGCAGGATGGGAAGGTTTCACTTGTCCCGGGTTAAGATTAATTCCCATGGTATGGCAGGAAGTGGTTGTTGCATGTTGACAAAGTCAGGAATCTGAGGATTCCATCTGTGTGTAATATATAGTGCAGCATATAATACTGTGTCAAATTGGCATAGTTGTGAAATATATTACCAGTATATTGGCACATGCATAAAGTAGTGAGATACTTGATATTTCTTTCTTGTTTGTTTTATACTTACAGTATCTCCTTTTTTCTCTTTTTCTTAATATGTCACATGCCTTTTTGTGTAAGATGCATGTGATATTGTTTGAAACGTTATTTCATAACTCCTCATACCATGTACCAGCTGATAACTCTGTTAGGAAACCCCGTCGTTAAAATTTTATCCTTAAACCATCTTTAGAGCGTAAGGTGTTAAACACTTCGCCATCGTTGTATTTGTAATAGGATGTAACATTTCTTATCAGAGATGGCTACCTTCTTATATATTATGCATGAAATATTGACACAATGCATACTCGGGGGAGAGTAGATTTAAAGGTCTGGCAAGCAGCAAGCCTAAAAACTATTAGCATTGTGATTTCCCTTGCCCTACAACATGGCCGCTAGATATCGGGTTATCTGGGGTCGCAAACTGACCCCGCGGTCGTAAAATCAATTTGTATGGGCATGCTGGCCATATAATGTCGTAAAATTGCAAATGCCATTCTCCCTCAAGCCTGGTGTTTCTCGCCGCTTTTATAGATTGTGGTCGGAGGCAAACACGGGTAATAGGTAAATCATGTCGTGCGTTATGAACTGTCCTTGGTACTGAAAATGAACACTGCACCGTAAGGGATTGTCAAGCCGAAACAACTTGAACCGATCGAACAATATAGCCTTCAAGCTGTAAACGAGAATAAAAGAACTCCACTCGTAAACAACGTTTAACAACATTCACAGAGTTTCTCCTTTGCTCCTTGTTTTTTATTCAGTTATTCTTTTATATTCTTAACGGACAATGGACCAAGGGACCAGTCCCTAGCCTTAGGCACTTAGGCAGACATGACTCTTTTAGAGTAATGTTTTGAGTTTTTGTTTAACTTTAAGTTTTTATTCGCTGTATTTTTTTCTCTCAAGTCTGTATTTTCACCTCTTTTCCATTGTGGTCTAAGTGCTTTCTTTTCATAATCCTCGAACTATTAGAGATTGAAGATGTAAGGATGGAGCGAAAGAGATGTGGAGCGAGAGAGAGAAAGAGAGAAGTGGAGACAGTGAGTGAGAGGGAAAGAGAGAGAAAAAGGGAGAGAAATACACACAGACCTTGACCGTTTCAACGCATCTCCCCTCTAGCTCTCTTCTCTGACCTAAATAGAATCGAGCGATACCCCGTGTCTGCCTAATCATCCGTGCCGAGCGCGGTCCATGTTCCTCCCACAAGGTTATCTCCCAGCGATGATTGTGTGTTGTCACAATCACCGCTGTCCGCAGGTACAGCTTCTATCGATCCCCCCATAAGCCCCCCTCCCCACCGTAATTGGCCCATAGAAGAGCTGCGGATCCCCTGCCGTAAAACGACGTAACTTCATTAGCCCGCGAATTAACGGAATTAACCTTCAAAAGTTAATTCTACTCTCCGGGAAGTTTTTAGGGAAGAATATCGATAGATTCCGAACCGTCGAGGCCAGGCAGTCGTTATGATGTTGTTGTTTTTTTGTGTGGACAAGTGCAGGGGCCATTTTATTGTTGGGAATGTAATTGGGCCTTGCGTTAGTGGTGGAAATTGCCCTATCGTCTAGCCAATTTCCGCACGCCAAAGAAACATCCATAGAAAAGCGTCACAAAGTCTACAGTCCGACAAGTCATGGGGTTTTAATTCTTCTTCTTTTTAACATTTTCGAAATCAATGCAAGAATCGGGGCTGGATATGTTAAAGGAAGCATTTCGCCAAAGCACAGTACTCAATTTTTGCTTATAATGCGTTTTTGTGTTATTTTGTATTACTTTGTGGTAGAATCCTTGTGTATGTGTATAGTCATATAGGGCCTGGTCACTTGTGCCATGCGATTGGTTCACCACAGCATCTTGCGAGCATTCTGAGAATAGGAGTGGGTACCGATACAGAACATTCAGGTCCAGGTATGGTTCAGGTCCAGCGGATCAGGTCCAGGTCCGAATCTGAACCTGGACCTAAAATGTTTGTAAAGGATTTGTGGACGGGCTATACTCAAAACGATTAATGGTCTAATGTGCTGCAAAAGAATCTATTCGGTGGAGTATACAGGTTCAACTTTCGTTTCGAAATGCTGTCTTCTTGTAAACTCTGTAGAAACCTGGTAGAAATGACTATAAACTCTACTTTTGAACCTTTGAGCGCTAAAACGTGTTCCCCCCTACGAATATATACCCTGGTCATTCTCTACTGGGTCCAAAATCCGGTCTTCTTATTTTTTCCAACCAGAAAAAACGTTGTTTTTTGTGAACGTTTCTTTGTCGTACATGTAGGTACTTGGCAACGGTCGTTTCTGACATAGCTTCGCTAAAAATGCCAATCCAAAAAGGTAAAAGAAATTCAGTACGTTTGACCAATTGCTGACGTCACGTGCATGAACACGTGTTAATTAGATCACGTCTCTATAACTCTCGCGAGTTCACGTTCTCAAGTGATTGTTGATCAGAGTATTGATCCTGATGAAGGCGACAGTGGTCGTTGGAAATTTGATCCATGTCTACATTTATGTCAGAACAAAGTTCATCATTGTACTATGAAATTCAGAGGTAGTTACAAGCACACTTGAGAGTGTCGTAAAGAAAGATGACTTGGAGTGGAAGATGTGGCAGGAGACGGACACATTTCATGCTCGGGTGGGTAACGGTTTGAGCGGCGGGGATTATCGGATTAGCTTCCCGTTTCCCCGCCTTGAAGCTCCAGGGAGCTGTCCGCTCGATTTCCCGCCCATTAGAGAAAATGGGGAGATAACAGTGCTGATAGCCGCAGCAGGTGGAAACTAGCGAGAGGAATTTTAGATAGTTATCTAGATATAGATTGAGATGGTTAAAGACAGCGAATTGGAACAGTTACCCCAATGAAAAATGGATGTATTGTTTTGTGTGTGTGTGTGTGTGTGTGTGTGTGTGTGTGTGTGTGTGTGTGTGTGTGTGTGTGTGTGTGTCTGACTGTCTGTACTTGAGTGTGTATATCATATTGTGTGAACAGGTTGTGTGTTCGTGTGTTCGCGGTTTATAAATGTACGCGTATGTGTGTTTGTTTGCGTCTGTCTCTGTGTTTCTGTCTCTCTCTCTCTGTGAGAGAGAGAGAGAGAGAGAGAAGGAGAGAAAGAGAGAAGGAGAGACTCAGTTATGTAAGATCGGTATTTCTTTACCGACGTTTGCCTTGGAAACATGTTGAAAAAGTTTCAAAGCATTGACAAAAGTTTTAGGACCTAAGGATATACATTTACAGTTGACCTTGGCGTCACAGAAAACCCATTACCTATCATTTCATATCCGAGCACAAGCATTTCATAACCAAGCCCGTAATGTTAGTCATTTGCTGTAATATCATCCATTAATCCCGCGCTAAATTGAGTTCCTGTTATTTAAAAGAACAGTTATTATACTTAGACGGCCAGTCAACCGCACTATCCGCGTCTGTCGTCTTTAACTGTTTCTTATACGAAGTATATATTTCTTAATAAGTTTGGCGTTAATTTCAAGTAGCTTGGGCTAAGGCCGTGGATAGGTCATGCAGCCTATCCACACCTCCAGCCAACCGGGGAAGACAAATGTCCTCAGCGCTTCCCCCTAAGCGATTATAATTAACCTGCCTGGCCTTCCAGTTTACCGTGGGGGTGGCGACAGTCGGGCGGGGGGAGTCGCCGAACCCCCCGCGGCCTCAGGGCACAGAGCGCCGCTGATATTACCGCGGTCCAGCGGTTTTGCGGCCTAATCAAAATGAATTCCAATCGCCGCCGCGAGTATGATTGAAGATCGTTTTATGCAGTTTTTAAGACTAATTTTCGGAAGGTGACCCCGAGTTTGGTTAGCGTCTTAGGTCAAGCCAAGGCAAAGAGATAGGATCTACGGTTAATGTGATTAATGCATACTTCGGGATGCGTCCGCTTGGTGATGAATAAAACTTGGCGGTAAAACGTGGATGATGATGGCAATAAGGAGCGTGATAACGTGGGAAGCTCCTGAGATTACGCCATCTGGTCTCGTAATGTTGGCAATGCATTCCCTTATGCATGAGTCTAATGGTACTAAGTGTGGGTTGGGTATTCTCTGTCGTTGGCTTGTGCCCGCGCGGTCACATTTGTCGTTCGACCACCGTGCGATCGACTGAAAACTGATGGCATTCTTGAGATTGTCGTACCTACATCCAAACTGAATTTGTCTTCTTTCCTGACGTTGATTTTTTTTTTAAATGTATAGTAGACTGGCGCAGAAGACTTTTAAAAACTAGTAGGCAACTTCGCCGACCAACTTCCGACCACAATTGACCCTGCTCACGACTTACTCCCAACCACGGCCTGGAGAAGGTCGATAGGATGTATGTGGCAATGGCTTATGAAATTCGGTTGACCGAATTCGCTTAAGTTTGAGGTATTTCTGACGGCATCTACTTTTTCTTACAACTGGAACATTTACAATGCACGCGAATAGGTATAGCAGGAAAAATTTAAAGCAGGCTATACCTAATAGCAGTTACTGGATCAACTTGATATGATTGTGGAAACGATCAGATTTTCAGATAGCTTCCACTATCATTCATCAATGACCAGTGTGACTGACGAAAGATAGTGAATACGCTGACGAAAGATAATGGATACTATCTTAAACGTCTGACCATTTCCAAAATCACATCCAGTTGCTTGAGTACCTGCTATTTGGTGTGTTATAGTACCTAGATGTCTAACTTTCATTGACGTAAAAGCAGGCTCAATATATGGTTGGTTTTGATCCACATTCGCAACAATAAAGGAAACCCACACATGACCCTATTCTCGTTTTTATAAAACTCTTGACCATTAAATGAAATGGGTAAAAATTGAGTAGCATTCTCTGGGACTCTAAACGCTGATGATGTCGCTCTGACGTTCACGTGGGAACGGCATGTCGAGTTTTCTCCAAATCCCGGCATCAAGTAAATGGAGTCCTGGAAGAAATCAGAGGACTGCAAACTGCCCGTTTTTGTTCATAAAGCTTAGCCCCGCTCGCATGGCGGTCGTTGGCAAGCCATAACCCATCCTTTGTACTACACAGGGATTTATCCTTTGTCGTTTCAAGAGTTTATCAAAAAAGCCAGTTGGCGCGAATCAATATGCATATCTAGAGAGCCGTTTCCGCTAAGCTAGAGGCCATTTTGCGAACGTTTTTACGTGTCTTTTACAACGTGTCCACAGCAGTGGACCCTAATTCCTTCTGTGCAAAACTACATCTGTTAATTGTCTCCCACGGGCTATATCTTTTAAAAGGCCAAGGCTGCGTTTTCCCACATTACTTAGTCACAACTATCCGATAGGCAAACGTGGATAGCTGAGAGGGTCGCGATAGGGTTCGAGATTAGCTGATTGCTTCTACACGAGTAAACGGTATATGACAATCGATGTTCACTTACATCTGTGTCAGTTTACTTTGATTTTTGTCTCGGCAGATACCCGAGTAGTTCGATTACTGTAGATCGTAAACGCCTAATACATGCGAGCAGCCACGGGTACCAGGGCTTCTATAGTAGGTATCCCACTGGAGTTCACCCTGTTGCGCACACCAGGCGTTCGCAAAGTGGCGCTATTTGGCGCCTTGAATTGCGATTTTTTTAAAATTTGATGGGCTCTGCAAATGTACCTTTAATATTATGAATTTTTATTCACTGTACACCAGTGAGAAACCCGCTTTTAAGTATCTTAATGGCAATTTCCAGTTCTCTAGAAATGCAAGTAATGCCTAGGTAGGTCTTCTTACGTTTTATGGAGTTCTTCGTTGAGCTATAGTGAGGGTATGTTTAGGAATGCGCCCCTAACGTAACAAGCGTTGAAGCGTACAGCGTTACATCTATAACTGGTGAACCTGTCTCAACGTATATGCAATAAAGTTCATCAGAGTTTGTAAATTGCATTACGGAAAAGGTTTAACTATTTTCCGACCAAAGAAAATTGAAGTCACTGGAGTTTTCGACTGAATCGCCCTGCAGTCTTCCTCAGTTTTCTGACCCAATCGCTATGGTCACGTGACTCGTTGCACGTGTGGCGTCACAACGGGTCAAAGGTTGTTGAAAGTCGATATCGCCTCCCGTAGTAAGAAACAAAACGTTTTTCATAAATTTTGTTTCAAGTTAGGATTAATCGTACTTCGCGTAGAGTTACGATTTGTATGTACAGTAGAAGCCAGTCTGTTGTACCACGGATAACTGCACACTTCTGTTAATTGCACGGAATCCCGAACTCCCGTTCCAGTGATGCGGTCCAGCTGAATAATTTCGCTTTCTCGCACCATCCGGATAATTCCACAAAATGTGCTGGCAAATGGGAAATGCAATTAAACGGCTTCTACTGAAGCCCCTAACATGGTCAACCCAGTATACATTCGGTGTTGGAAAGATACCAATATCTGCCGATTTATGAGTTGGCGCTACGGGTTCCTTTCAAGTGAACTTTTCTTGTATTTATTATGAACGATTTATGGTACTTTGGTAGAGCCCTTACAGTAGTATGTATATTCTTTAATTTTTTCCCCCAACTGTTTGGTCGGCAGGTGTGAGCTACTTTACAAGCCGTCAGGGGCTGATTCAAACTGAGCCAGGTGGTGGGCGCAATGCATCATGGGACCCACGGGACCTTTTAATTTCCGTTACGCTAAGTGATAAGAAACGGCCTGTCTGGTGGCAATGGCAACTTGGGGAGGCCTGGATTCATACATTCAGTATTCTCTCTCAATAACGCATTTTCTTAGTCTTCTATGAACAATTTGCCGTGTTGTTCTTTTTCCTTAACGATGAATCTACAAACAAGTTGTCGTCGGGGAGGGGGTGGGTGGGTGTATCACGTTTTCAGACATATTGTCACAACTTGAAGAACGATCTGCTTGTTCAGTTATGTTCTCACATGAATACGGGAATATGCCAATAAATCTGATTAAAACTAATAGTATGGACATTTGTGCGCGAGACAGAAGATCGCTAGGGGGATTAGCCGATTGGGAAAATAGAGTTAGAGCAAACGCAATAAATTTGCTGCACTTGTCAACGTAGCCATCAAGACAAAAAAATTATGGCCACCCTTTGCATATTACCAGAATATCGGATAAGAATCTTATTGGACATCCTTGCACTTATGGAAGAGCTGGCTATATCCCTAAACAAATTTTCCTCCGAATTTGCTGATAGCTAAAAGGCCATCGAATTTCAAAATCGCCAGAGCCAAGTATGTTCTTCGTATAAAACCAACGTCAAGAACCTGTTCCGGGATGCAGAAGGTGACTTGAGCCCTGACGCTATTCCTGCACTGGCTGCGGACCGTCTAGTCGTCTGTTGTGGATGAAACTTGTGATTGACTGTTCCGCAGCCGACTGATGATGATAATGATAAAACTCCGTCACGATTTGACGGGGCTCGGTGATCTGCGGGCATCGGCCGATCCCTAAAAATCGCTGAGTGATCGGGAAGAGATCGGCAGATTTATCGGGCGAGACGTATTTCTGCTTGCAGAACTTTGCAAATTAACTTCCTTTTATTGATACATTTTACATATAAACAAATATATGCCAAGAAAGTTCCCAGGGGTTATAATACAGATTTACGATCATGCAATCAGTTAGAATTCCATTTTATCACAGGTAATGCATGGAGGACCCCATATGTGCACGCTATGTGGGCCATTCCGCCCCAGGTGCACTCTCCCTCACAGCCCTGGGTGCCTACACTATGGGGTCTGCATCTAACGGTGGGTTCAATGAACGATAAGTACACCTAAACTTTATGATGGACGACTTGCCAAATGTCGCGTTGAAGATGCTAATGATATGTCTCCGAGCAGATACTGAAGGGATGACGTCACATTTTCTGGCGGCCCTGTTTTCTATGACAAGGCAAGCTTCATTGGTCAGGCTATTTTTTACAGCAATCCTAATTTGAATACAGTAGAGTGACAGGAAGAGGTACCACTGACTGACAGGAAATAGAGGTCGAATTGAAGTCAAATACTGGTATCCGTTAGTCTAATTTCCGCGTCGGGAACACTGACAGGAAGTTAGGTCAAAGGTCCCAGAATAGGTTATATCCTTTCCTGTCTTCAACTGCCTGCTAAATGCATATTTGATGCCCATTGATAGTCAGTGTGTAAATACACTAAACAGAATCAACGAAAATTCACAATTATGAACGGAGCAAAATATTAGCACAAAAAAAGATACTTGACGAAGTATTAGATCTTGTTTTTCTAGCTTCTACACTAAGTAGCTTGCAATTGCATAGTTTGGTCATTGCGTTACGGTCCAATCGCATTACATTCATAGCGTTAAGCGTACAAAGTGGCGTGCCCACTCAATCTAAATGCTTTTAACTTATTTTTTGTTCAGGAAAAGTTGTTTGCCAAGGTCCCGTCTTTTTCGGGTCGCTAGTTCGATTAATCGTTATAGAGTCACTACGTTGGAACTTCATATCATTTCCAGCTACATTCAACCCTCCGTCAATCCATTACCACTACCAAAGTGCTATAATTGATTTTACTAATGGAGTCATGCCTATAATTCTCTCTCATCTTCTTGGCAAGGATTCATAATTTGTGTGATTATCTCTAGTTGTAAAATATGATCCACTAAAAGGCAAACGCAGCAAACGCCCCACGTTTCCATGTTTTTCCATTAAGATGAAAGAGTTTTTAGATGTGGAAAAGCCACTAGCATTTATCCATTCGTAGGTGCTTCAAGAAGAGCTATCTATTATATCAGGAGTTATGTAAGCAATTTCATCAGCGGCGTTTTCTTATATTAATACATGTGCGAAATAATTACAGCTTTTCTATTATCACAACATCTGCAGTTTCTTGGGGCTTTATCCAGCAGTGCCGAAATTCTTTCATGTCCCTGTCCCCGTTTGGTAGATAGTTAGTAAAAATGAAAATGATCTGTCATTATGGTCGCTACAGACTAGGCAGGTGCTATGTACAGCATTTCCATGTTCGTTGTACAGGGGAAATTCTACTGGCCCATTTTGACTTAACCCTATCCAGACCGGGAGGGGGGGGGGGCTAAAAGTGCCTGCGCCAACTTTGACGTCGTATAACTGCCGAACGACGTGTGCTAGGACTACGAAACCTGGTGACTTTTCCTAAAATATTGTTAGCAAAATAATTACAGCTTTTCTATTATCACAACATCTGCAGTTTCTTGGGGCTTTATCCAGCAGTGCCGAAATTCTTTCATGTCCCTGTCCCCGTTTGGTAGATAGTAAAAATGAAAATGATCTGTCATTATGGTCGCTACAGACTAGGCAGGTGCTATGTACAGCATTTCCATGTTCGTTGTACAGGGGAAATTCTACTGGCCCATTTTGACTTAGCCCTATCCAGACCGGGAGGGGGGGGGGGGCTAAAAGTGCCTGCGCCAACTTTGACGTCGTATAACTGCCGAACGACGTGTGCTAGGACTACGAAACCTGGTGACTTTTCCTAAAATATTGTTAGCAACAATTCTTCCAAAAAAACTTAGTTTGTGATTTTTTGTGTTGTCATGGCAACGGGTTTCTGACAGGCATATTTTACCAAATTTACTAATTTCAGTTTGAATTATGGGATTTCATAGTTTTATTGCTAAACCAAACTTGTTTATCGATATCATTAAGATTCTGTGTAATTCTAAGTTACATTCCTAGCTAATTATTCATAATTTCTGCTAAGTTATTGATTGCGTCATGGGTCAAAATCCAAGATGGCGGACAATGCCATTTTCAACGTTAAATACATGTTATTTTTACTCAAATTCCGTCAAAATCTTTTATTTTCTTACAAAACACAATCATTTGAACCTTTTTAGTCCACTTCCATTGGGTTTTGGGGTTATATGTGGAAAAATCGTATTTAAGAAAATTCAAGCTTGTCGATCCAAGATGGCGGACAAATGACGTCATTTTCTGACGTCGTATTGGCGTCAGTGTCATCGTCATTGGCACCAAAAGATTTGGCAGACTTAGACAACAATACGATAACCTTTATAGTCATCGTTATCTTTAATACCTTTAAGCATGGCGGAAATTTCATATGTAGACGATTTTAACCTAAAATATGACATTATGACGTCATAATTACATCATATTACGCCATAACGACACCAAACTTACAGAAAATATAAAACTTTACTAATACATCATCCCCTCCAAATTTGGTGATCGTAACCCAAGCCGTTTTGAAATTACGAAGGGGGGGGGGGGGTCAAAAGAGCCCCCCCCCCCGTGTAGACTATTTGACATTCAGTAGTTTCTAGCGAGGACCAATCAAATAGCTGCTGGCAGGTCACTGACATTGGGCGATAACTGCGAGCTTTTCGCACCCTGCTTATCATGCAAATGCCGGGAACCCAAATCAAGCCGGCATTATTGTCCCCCATTTTGCCCCGGGCGGGAGCTTTACTTGCCCCCAAACAACTCCATATATCAGTTTAAAAAGTTTACCTTGGGGATCCAAAGGTGTCCGGACCGTAGCGAGTTTTCCTGCCCTTAAACGTTTTGAAATGACGGCCATACAGTTTATTTCCCTCCCCTTTATTACCCGCCTTGTCCCTTTAGTTCCATTTTTCCGGGAATTTGAACCCCAATGCTTCATGGCGTAATTGACCAGTGATTGGATTTGTAACCTTTGGACCAAAGTTCGAACCTGACGTGGTGCAATTTTTTTAACTTTTTTAAAAAGTGCCTGGGTTACGATCTCGCTTTTTATCACTATACGGTCGTACTTTTGTAACTGAAATGTTTCACTCCCCAAAAATGTTGTCACCCCAAAAAGTTGTGACTTTTAGTACGTGTCACCCTATGTTTCAGTGCTATTTCCTTGCATTCACAAAAATAAAAACAGTACGTAGTTCTACAACTTACAACTTGTACCTTGTAACAAGGTAAAGAGACGTCTCTGATGACCCGGTGTACAACGGCTGTAGTAAGTTGTCAAATATATGCGTTATGCACTCAAGTCGTGTTGTTTGCTGATTATTCAGTCCGTCCTTCTATTCTATATAACCAGCATTCAAAGGGACCAGCTCATAAAAATACATGCTGCAAACTAAAGGAAGCCCCCAAATATGTCCTTTGTAATGTATTGACGGTATTCAACAGCTAGTAATCGACGGACAATAGGTGTGAAACATTCGTCCCTGGCCCTCGCGTGCCACCGGTCTGGCGTTAATTGGTTACTCTGCATTTGAAAAGCCGGCTTCATGGGCGTTGACCTCGCTAGAAATCTACTTCATAACATTTAGAGCTAGGCCCCCCCCCCGGTCCCAGGTAGCCCCCAAAAGCCCGGTCTGGATAGGGTTAATTGTACAATGAACAATGGATCACGGCTTAAAATGTGGTATCTCACTGCACTTGCGGCACCGGTGCGGCACTGCGGGGCTCGTTCACTGCGGCACTGTTGTGTTATTTTTTTATAAATAAGATATTGCGTGATAAGCAAGAGAAGACAACAAGTTGACTTAGAAGACAACAAAATACACAAAACGTGAATAGATAGTTCTTTATCTCCTAAAATTCGTTGAGTATCTTTCAAACCCCGCAGTGACGCACCACTGCCAGTGAGATACCATCTTTATGTACTAGAAAACCCATGCAAACTTCAAAACTCCAATCAAATACGTTGATTTCAGCGCCAAAACACTGTTGGTATCTTTTTTAAGAGCTAAATTTCCGTCTTCTTGCTATAACACACGCATGGAAACAGAATAGCTCTACAAGTTATATCATTTAAAATATTCGAGTATTGTGGACCTGTACTTGTACTTGTACCTTTTCGTGGTATTGCAAGCCTCCTGGGTACGGTATACAGCCCTAAGAATTGACCATCGTGACCTGACAACAACCCTCGCCATCACCCAAACCCATTCACCAGACTTAGTACATACGTCTTGACAGCTCGGGGGTTCTAAATGCGCTGTAGGACCCAACCCGACGTTTTTATGGCTGTACAACATGTTTTAAGTACCCAGAAGGTGATTCGTGTGCGGTTGTTTTATGACGTGGGGCCGTGTGTAATTATTTTTGACAGATGCGTGATTGCCATGATGTGCGGAAGTACATTTCTCGTGAGGGATGGAAAAGGGGTACCGGTGCACCGGAAATGGAGCTCTCTCGCCGGAAGTTGCCCCCGGGGCAAACCAAAATTGTGACCCGGATTTGTAATAAAAGTTTGACGGGTGACGGTTACCAGATGTGAGGTGGAATTTGGAACGCGGTAGTTTTACTGTGATTTATTATAAGCATTGACAGGTCTACGCTGCAAGCGCATGGACTGCAAATGGAAGAATTATGCTTTGCTATAAAGTGAGTTCCGTTGCGATGTCAATACTCACAATTCCGCTGGGTGTCCTATAATACCGCAACGTTAAAACAACGGTGATAATTAAATGAGCAAATTTATGCCATAGATCACAAAAACATATCAGAAAACATAAACTAATGTCCTGTAATTCCAAAGACAATTCAAAGAAAGTGTGGAAGAAAAAGAATGACGAATTTATTGCTCGATTAACCATACTCTACGTTTGTTCGACCGCGGCTACTTGGATTTCGCAATGAAGGCAACTTTTTGACAGACTTTTTTTACTCGCACGCTCGCACCAGTTTGGGAGTTCACAAACGTTATCCATATAATCAAATATCCACGGTCCTAAAGTAAAAAAGATCAACCGTGCGATTACCTTTGTCGGTGAAAGTTAAAGTCACATCGCCATATCAAACGAGCATTTGGGGTTCTTCTAGACGTGAAAGTTGTTTTAAGTACGCCATGTTGTTATCTTTAGCATTGGCGAGGACGCTTTGAAACGACCCCTATTACAGCTCTATTGGCGACTAAGTAGTTCGTATGCATGTTGTTCATCGGCATGAAATTGCTTTATTTTGGTCCATGCGCGGTTGCTTACATTAACTGGTTCAAAATTACATATCTAGGAAGCTCAGGTGAGATGTGATACGCCATGCCCTGAAATGACCCGTGATCTTGTTCTGTGTACATTGTACCTGTTCCTGATCCCAACGTTTTAAAGAAGCACATGTAACGTTTACTCTCATATCACCGCAATGTCTATGGCAATTTCTCAAGTGATACCAACTTAGGGAATGAGCAACGCATCATTTTCCCAGTTACTATTAATGTTATAGAGTAACATTGCCACCAAAGATGTGCGTTTTCTATTGACGCTCTAGTAACACACAGAGCCAAGAATGTTTTGAACACCTGGATATTTCAGATGCTGGATAAGTAGATCTCCGTACTCTTTTTTTTTCAATTTGGCGCTATGATAGTAAGTTCGATGTAGATTTCATACTATTCGTATTTGATACACGCGCATGTCGACAGACACACGCACACACAAACACACACACACACACACACACACACACTTTCTGAGGCACCAGTGCGGCAATGCGGGGCATATTTTCTCCGATTTTTTTTCATTATAGCGATATTGCGTATTACGTAATACGTATAAGTATGACAACAAAATAAACAAAACGTAAGAAAATTCGTTCTTTATCTCTGAAATTCGACATCTATCGAACCCCGCAGTACCGCACCGGTGCTCCAAGTGCAGTGAGATACCACCTCTACATACAAACACACCGCAACCCCACACACAGAAACACACACACACTCTCGTGTGATACAAGCAACACATTAACTACAAACTGGCAGTGGCGAAGATCTAGCTCTAGCGCGGGGCGTGACTAATAGAAGGAGTTATAGGTCCTATGGGATCGTTTTGTTGCTCTAAATTGAGCAATGCATAAGAAATGACACGGAACGAGGCGCCGGTGCGTGTACGTAACGACCTCTCCGAATCCTGGCAGAGCTAAGAAGAGATTATGTAAGGAAAGAGGGCAGGGCAGGTTGGAGAGGTCAAAAGGTGCTAATAAACAGACTCGGAGCTCGATTTTGGAAGCTTCTCAGTGTCCATGAGAGGCGAGGGAGATGTAGAAGTGATAGTGATCTCGAATCAGTAATTTTGCTCACTGAAGAGCTCACTTTACGTGACAGGAAAGACACACAGTGTGTACAGTATATACAACTTTATTGTACTGGTTTGTTATGCCAGGTGCAGTTGGGTATTTTATAAAAGTACAATGAACAGTGGACTTTTCAGTTGTGTGCATGTCGAGTAAGCGAAAACAGTAGGGATTCGAAATCTCTACATAATGTATACGTCAAGAGAGCCAGAGTCACAAACCACTTAACTTGGAACTTGGAACTTCAAAAACATCTCTTTTCGAAATCCATGATTTGATAAACACATCCCAAAGTTTATCGTCATTTCGTAAACCTTAGATGCGTATTCTTGAAGATGCTTAGGTCTTGTGTATTAAACGTTTTCCAAAAGTTTTTGTCTGAAACAGCAAACTTACGACTTCTTGTTTCACTTCAAGAAACAACTAAATGTAGATGACAGTCTCAGAGGTAATAGACAGAGCTTCAGAAGAAAAAATTTTAGGTACAGTCTTCTAAGGACTTCTTAGTTAGTAAGGACTAAGTGTTTCCTTCAATCTTAGTTGCTTTTTCTTTTAAGATGTTTCAGAGTTGGTCTGCTGATTAGTATGGCATGACAGCGCTAAGTTGTATGATATGCACTTTCACCCTCTCTCTTTCTTGAACTCAGATCTTTAGCTATCTAAGATCAGGGTGTAACTTAAACGTTTTACTTTCATTTGAGAACGATTCTTCATGGTCACTGCCAGGCAGGTCGTCACTGTTTGCTGCCTGAGAAAGATACGCTTTTCCCGTCGTTGAAGATAAAAGGTTTCCCGCAATGGATCCATTCGAGCGGTGCCTTGGTATCTCATCCGCACAGCTTGTGGGCGCGCAGAAATCTGATTTTCTCTCTCTCTTGAAGTTTCTCACAAAAAGAGAAGTAGAAAGAACATGAAACATGCTTCTATCCACGCTTCCCTCCTAAGACGCTTCAAAGAAAGAGGTCGCTGAGGTGAGCGAAGGTACACGGGTTTTCATAAAAGCTTCGCCGTACAAGAGATCGCGAGACTCGATGTCTAGGTTCTACGTGTATTATCGGGTTAGAATCACAGGAGAGTACACGCCTTGTAGATTGTAGCGGGGCCTCCTTGTGAAGTTCTTATTCCTTATAGATCGTTACCAAGTTTAAAGACGAGACCGTGTCAAGGGGTTATGTCGAAAGAACCTTGCAAATGGAAGAAAGAATGAGACATTCGACTAGATAACTTTAAGCTTTTGTGTCGTCTTAAGTTTGATTTTCGTTGAGTTGGGTGTAATGTATTGTGACTACTAAACGATGTATGAAGTAAAAATTGAGCGAACGTACTCACTTTTCTCTATTCTTTTTATCGTCTGTCCGTTTATAATTGCGGGCTTTTCCCAAAAGTTGTTGAACTCTTTGAACAACGTGATATTCTAAAGGGATCTTTGCTGTTAAATGGTACCTTAAAGATTCGGTTGTCTACATTAAATTTTGTTTGACTTTCCGGTATTTAGAAAATAGTTTCTGTCTGTAAAGTAAGAATAACGTTTACAGATTATATGTCTGTAAACTCTCTAGAGATTGTATATCTGGAAACTGCAAAGGTGAGTTTTAAGCTGCTTATAAGACGTTGCAATGTGGTAAATCCCACTGGTTAATGTCGACGTCTTAACTAGCGTTCTCTTTGTCCCGCTTGTTGGTTTAGATTATCGTACATAAGATAGACATTTCTCTCTCAATATGATGCCTTTGTCTTTCGTTTAATCGCCAACTCTCGCCCATCGGATTTTATTTAAAGCAGCAAATTCGTTACCGCGGATTCAGAGAATATATCACCTAGCGCGCTCAGTCAAGGTGGTATCTTACTGCACTTGGGGCACCGATGCGGCACTGCGGGGTTCGTTCAGTTTTCGCCGATTTTTTTTTTACTATTTAGATATTTTGTGATACATAAAAAGTGTGACTTAGACAACGTACGCAAACCGTAAGACAATTCGTTCTTTATCTCTGGAATTCGTTAGTAATCTTTCGAACCCCTCAGTGCCGCACCGGTGCCCCAAGTGCAGTGAGATACTACCTTCGATTCAGTCACTTCAATTAATTTCTCTATCTCGCGCTGGCGGAACTCAAAGACAGTACCAACGCCTCGCGCCGTCGTGATGAATTGGGGATGAAATTATCGAAGCGGTACAGCAGTCGCGTGCTTTATCTCAAATCGCATTACACGATCGACGCTAGTCGGCTAATAGGTTTAAATGGATTCGCCAAGATGAGGAATTGATTCTTGTTTTTAGCGAAATCAGAACCTCAAAAGAGACTTAAACAAACTCCTTATCAAGCTGTTTGTGCTAAATGGCGTTTTTCTATTGACGTCATCAAAGGAGCGCATGAGAATCCTGCTCTCGATGTTTTACAATTTACAAGTAGTGTCAAGAGATTAAGATAAAAACACTGATATATCGATGTTTATATGTTGTTTATATGTGACCATTGAAGAGCTAAAAAAAACACTGCGCGAAATTTCCTTGCCCATACCAACGCCTCTCTGGCGGCGTTTTGACATTTACATTTGCTACTTCTTTCACGCCTGTTCTTATTACCATGAATAAGACTGCCAAAAAAAATGTTATTGCCATGGCGACGACTGATGTGAACATCAACATAACTGAAACTGCGAATCGACTGAGAAATGAAGTTATAATGTTTGGCCTGATTCTCTCTCAACAACAACTTACCTGCCTCTCCCAGCGAATATAATTTTTACATGCACATAAATTAATTCCTTCCAGCACCAGATGGCGCATAGGACGGTGCCCACCTCTGTCTCTGTAGCCCTTTGACCACACAACTCTGTGCAATCACTAAAGCTGGGGGCTAGTCTACTGCATTGGTTGTAGTGTGTGCTCAACTGCCATATTCATTTTCAAATGTTTAGTGCTAAGAAAATAAATCAGTATGTATCTATCAGTTAAATTAACAGTTAAAGAATTTTTTCTCGTCGTAGGTTATTCTGGCGGGGTTGTTCGACATGCATCGGGCGGACCCAGAGGGCCGAGCGGGCCCGTGTAGCGAGCTGTCGCCCGAGGGCGTGGAGAGCCTCGAGGCCATGCTGTTCGCTGTCGAGAACGTGAACGCCGGCGGTCTCGTTCCAGGAGTTACCTTTGGTGAGCTCAATTTTACATTTATTTTATATACATATGTTATGATTTACAGTACAAGCCGTTTAATTGCACTCCCTGTATGCCAGCACATTTTGTGCAATTATCTGGATGGTGTAATAAAGCGAAGTTATTCAGCTTGACCGCATCACTACGGGGCTTTGGAATTCTGTGCAATTATCAGAAATGTGCAATTATCCGTTGTGCAATCAACTGGCTTCTACTGGTATATGTAGGGGACTATAAGAGGCACATATGATAAAAAGAGGGGCCAATATCATATCCACTTGCTGCCTTTAAGAGACTGTATGAATGAAAAATTCAACTTAAGTCGTGAACCGTAATGAAGGGGGATACAAACTTAGTCACGTTTGGGCCGTAGTCTTCCCACTGAAGCGACACCTAGCTGCAGTACGAAGTAAAATCAGTCAGTATTTTTCTGAGGAAAGTGGTAAACCATGCACAAAGCATTTTGTTGTATAGGGGGTTTTGTGTAACTTTATATATAAATCTATTGTCACGTCAAAAGAACTTACGCATTGTCTCCTAGTACTCCTACACGTGTATGAATGCCCGAAATGATGAAAATGTGTGAACTCTATTTTCAGGAGTGCAAGGTTACGACACTTGTGGCAGAGCGGACATTGCCGTAAAACGGTGCGTGGACTTCCTGTCGTCTGTCGGCATGGACAACATTGATCCTGACGACTGCGAGAGCAAGGAGAGGATAGTGCTCGGTTCGTACACACAGATTCGTCTTACATAGATCTTTAATAATCTTGCTTTCACTACAAAGTAAGTTTCCTATTGGACATTCTGAAACTGTCTTCAGTTCTTTTGCATTCATAGTTAGGGTATAAAAAAAACGGTTTTGTTTTCAGATCTCTTCATTGTCACTGACGAAAGATAATGGACACTATCTGAAACGTTTAACCGTTTTCAAAATCATATCCAGTTGCTTTTGTAACTGCTTTTTGGCGTATCTAGTTATCTTGATGTCTAACCTTCTACCACGTGCAAAGAAAAAAACAGCCCGTAAAGTATCCGTCGGGAGCCCTTCTCAAATTGTGATCTAAGCATAAGACTTACGAGTATTAAGAGGGACTAACTCTAGGCATTCATAGATGCCGCGCGGTGTCCCTGCGTAGGAGGATGGAAGTGTAGACAAGCTCCTTTTGGCGAAGTTGATATTTTCTATGAATACATATGTTAGTACGAGGGGCATTCAATAAGTAATGCCCCTGACCCACTGCCAGTTGTCTGATCTAGATGAAATGTTGCATGTGTAATGAGTCATATCTCTATGGGTTATGTTGCAAAAACAGCTCTGAACTAATTGTGGTTACTGATTTACTGGTGTTTGAACTGAGTCAGGTGCGAAATGGACCAGGTGTGAAATGGAGCAAGTTGAGTGTCGCGCAGTGATCCGGTTTTTGTATTTGAAAGGACGCACACTAAAAGGGACTTTTGATGAAATGAAAAAAAACTTATGGTGATGATGCCCCATCATATGACCTTGTAAAACGCTGGCATCCTGAATTCAAACAAGGCCGGAAGTCTGCGGAAACAGCTCCCAGACCTGGTCGTCCCTCTTCTGCCATTGATGAGGCACCTGTCGGAGGACCAACCTGGGATGTCCTACAAGAACGGTGTCCAGAGCTACATCAAATGATGGGAGAAATGCATAACTCTGGGTGGTTCCTATGTAGAGAAAGACTAATAACTGTGCCAAGTTTCATTAATCTCCTGCTATGGGAAATGGGTCAGGGACATTACTTATTGAATGCCCCTCGTATATCCTTTGACATGTCAAAATCAAATTGTCGTCGATAAGGCGTCGACAATCTATGTTCGCTTGGATTTCAACTCTCAAAGCAGACTCGATGGACAATGCTGACTTGGTCATTTTGAAGTATCATCTCCGTGACTAAGCCTTAATTTTGAGATAGACAAAACCGTTATATTCCATTCCTCTCTGCAGGTGTTGTGGGTCCCAACCTGGACAGGGAGGCTGCGGAGGTGGCGCGCGTTCTCCGCGCAGTGCGGCTGCCTCAGATCAGCCCCTCCGGATCCAGGCTGTCGGCGTTCGAGAGGGACGGGCACTCCTTCTTCCTGCAGTCGGCGCCATCGGCGGGTTCAGCCGCACAGGTAAAAACGGACATACGCTATCAAGCTAGCCCCTAAGGCGTCGCCAAAAACCTAGTACCTGTACTTGTCGAAGAAGGATTTGCAAACACAATTTTGCTCTCTGTTCTCTGTTCTACATAGTAGAAGTATTTGTTTTTTTTCAGCATTGACAGAAAGTGTATTTTCAATTTCAATTCCAGGGCGTACTGGAGCTGGTGAAGAAGTTGGGTTGGACGTACGTGTCCCTGGTGTCGTCTGACGACAGTTTCGGTAACCAGGGTTCCCGGGCCTTCCGTACCGCGGCGGAAGAAGTCGGTGTCTGTATCGCCGTCTCCCAGCGGGTTCAGAACGACTCCACGGAAAACTTACGACGCACCTTCGACGAAAAAGTGATTGACCGCCTGCTGAATAAAGCCGAAGACGGCGCAAGGGGCGTCGTTGTCTTCGCTACAGAGAACGTGCTGGATGCGTTGTTTTACGCGGCGGCGAGGAAGGGAGCGCGGCGGTTGCAGTGGATCGTCACGGGAACGCCACCGGAAAAGATTCGCGCCGCGGAGTTGTTCTCAGCCGCTCGGGGGCTCATCGTGGTGTCCCCGTCCCCGGACATAGCGCAGATCGATGTGTTCAAGCACAGCTTCGTGAACTTAGACCCGTACAGCAGACAGGAGAACCCGTGGTTCCAGGAGTACTTCATGGAGACCAACCAGTGCGCGCTGGACATGTTCTCTGACGAGTTAAGGTTCACGAAGTTCTCGGGCTACGATCTCTGCGACAGGAATTCCAAACGGGTGATGGAAAACACGCTAAAATCTAGAGACACGGCCACTCTAGACCACATATCCTTCACCATAGACGCCGTCTATGCCTACGCCTTTGCGCTGAAGAAAGCACACGAGAAACGCTGCGGAGGGACGCCAGGGATTTGTGAAGAACTACTCGAGTTTTCACAGAGGAAGATGTTCCAGTTCCTGAAAGCGGTGAACTTTACGAACTTGGGTGGGAAGAAAATTCAGTTCGACGGTCTCGGCAGCGCGATCGGAAAGTTCAGTATATTCAACTACAGACCGACTGACATGTCCAACATCAGGGCAAGCACATTCCAATTCGACGTGGTAAGTACCCTTTTCTTTCGCATGCTCAAAACACTTTGATACAAAGGTAAATTGAGTTATATTTAAAAAAAATTGTTATAGGGTGTAAATATCAAAAACGCAATACCCAATGTTAAGCTTTGATAGATTCCCCCAGAAAATGGTATTTTGTTGTGATGTATGTATTCGTGGTCACAGTTTTGCAAAAATATGCTAGGTGAATTTTGACAAGTAATGTGTACACTCTGTTTGCTTTTTTTTACCAAATTGTATATTCACGTTTATGACACAAGTTTGTGCGTTACCTAGACCTTTGACGGTGACCCTAACTTTTAAAGCTGTCCCTCTTCCCCTGATCCAGGTGGGCACCTATATGGATGACCGACTGGACCTGTCCGGAGACGTATCAGACTTGTTCATGAACACAGATGACGGCCAGCCCGTGATCTCAGCGTGCGAGGAGTCCTGTCAGGGCTGCCAGGTGCAGTCCAAAAACGCTAAGAACGACACCACCACGGACGGCTACGCCAAACCGGAGAAAGCCAAAATGGTCATCCCAGCCCTCATCCCCATCCACGAGAGAGGACCGACTCCCTTCACTTGTGGAACCATCGACGAAGGCGGCGTGACACAGGCGGAAGCGTTTTTGTACGCCTTGAACAAGATCAACAAAGACGGAGCTATCTTGCCGTCTGTTAAGCTGGAAGCGGTGATCATAGACACGTGTCAGAGCCCGTTGAAGGCCGCGAGAGACGTGGCGAACTATCACAGCAGTAGAGACGGGATGTCCGACCCCATGGTCGGGTACGTCAGCGGCGGGAGTCCCGACATCGTCGGCGACGTCGGGAACGTGTTGGACCAGTTTCAGATCCCGCTGATCAGCACGGGACCTGTGGACAACATGGGGAAGTACAACGTGTTGAGCATGTCTCCCGCGGAGGACACTCAGATTAAGGGACTGGTTAGCGTGTTAGACAAGCTGGGATGGGCGTATGTTTCCGTGGTTGCGTCCGACCAGCACTACTGGAGAAAGAAAGCCAAAGTCTTCGAAGAAATGGCGAACAAGTTCGGCATCTGCATCGCGGAGTTCTTGATCCTGTCCCGCGGGAGCTCACTCGCACAGTTCGACTACGCGGTCAAAGTTCTCGCCAAGAGAGCCGGCGCGCGAGCTGTCATCGTCTTCACGGATCGGGACCATACATGGGAGGTCGTTCGCGCCGCCAAGCGACTGAACCTCGCCGGAGACTTCGTCTGGGTCGGCGGCAGGTCCATAGAAGACCTCGCGTCGCGCTGGACGGAGTCCGGCATTCGAAACGCCATCGTGGTCACACCGCAAAAGGTGCAGACCCCCGGTTTTCAATCTCACTACGAGAACCTGAACCCTAAAAACAACCGGAAGAACCCCTGGTTTAAAGAATTCTGGGAAAGCCGCTTTCAGTGCTTCGTCGATGACGCAGC
>NC_049989.1:11695700-11708648 GCF_000003815.2 Branchiostoma floridae | reverse complement strand
AACAAACTGTCGAGAGAGAGTCCGTAGACTGGAAGGTAAGGATGAAACTTCATCTGAGTTAAAATCACATTATGCAGAAATTAAACTGTTCGCACAACTGAAGAATATTTGACACGCCAGAATGTTCGACTGAATCGCTCAGTCAGATTTATCTTCAGCTATTTGACCTTATTGTTCTGAACTTGGGACTCTTGAACTATAGACGTGTGACGTCAGTAATGGGTGAAAGGTTGTTGGAAGTTGATATCGCCCCCCGTCTCGGTTGAGAGAAGTTCGGGGATGTATGTAGATCGTGAGGTGATGTAGGTGGCTTCCTTTACTCGCATTACAAAGTAATCACATTCGGAAGATACGGTGCTATAAACAGATAATAGCAGATATTAATGAAATACTGAAGTGGTTCCTATCGACATGTACAGACGTGGTGCAACTGGAGACCTTCAGGAAGAGAAGGTTGATTTGGCCTTGGTCCAAAGTTGATCTTACACTCTGTATGGTCATGTTGGCTTGGTCAGCGTCCAAAGTTAGTCCCGCAGGCTATCAGGACAGTGCACAGACAAAACATGTTGGGTGGAATTGGCAAAGAAGTTAATAAACATAAAGTTGTGTAATAAATCCTTAAATCGCAAAATTCTATATTCTGCAAGTAAGTATGATGTACTCAAGTTGTTGTTAATACATGTAGCGTATACTGCCCCTACAGCACCTTTATGACAGAGAGTCCCTTTCACTACACAATGGTTGTCTCTAGTAGCACACATCCCCAGCCAGTTGGAAACAACAGCACAGAAGAGACGGCGCACGCCCGATCAATTTGCCGTGATTTCCGGAACGCCTATAAGCGAATGCTCTTATCAGAACTGCAGGCCACAGAGGCACCTAGGGAACTCCCTTAAGGCGAATCCTTTCATGCTATCACCGGGGTACCGCCTTGGTATATAGTAAAGCCGCAGTATGCATAGAACAAACCTGTGAGAAGTGATTGGTTCTGCCATCTGTCTAGAATCAATTTAAGCACCCGTTCTCTTTTATTCTTTGTACTTGTCGTCAACTTTATTCTGTCAAATGAATGAAACTTAATTTGGGGATCTTCCAGTATTACCAAAAACAACGGCAGGTACGGTAGCCATGTTATAAATTCCGATGGTAAATTTAAACTGTCGCCCATGCTCAGTCTTCAACATTTATTTATCTATTTTGGCAGCTCTATCTTTCTTCCTCTTACTTGAAAGATCCATTTTGGAGACAATCGTAACAACAGATAAGAATTGCTGTCTTTAATTAATGAAGACAATCTTAACTCGTTCATGTCTAGTTTAGAATGGAATATTTGTTTTTAGGTTGACTTGTTGAAAACATGCTGTAAAACAGGGATCGTTCGTGGGGTTCAATTTATATAATAATTAAACAAGGGTGTAGTAGGGCATGAAGTAGTCAGAGCATCCATTCTCGCTGTAGTTTTAAGTTCGCGGTTAGGAGATAAATCCTACCCTAACAGTTCTCCTCTACTTTATCACTCCATGATCCATAGAACTGTTATTACTACTGGCTCTCTCCTTGGTGCTGAACTCCTGGCATACGGATGAAAAGCCTTCCCTTCGTTTTCCCTTCTTTAAGGCGATTCAAAAATGATTGATGTTCGGTTCCACGGCTCTTGAACTCTTACCGGAATCAATATCAACACGAAATAAAGGGTATCTCCTTCCCTTAATTGGTCCCTAAATCGACTAGACATTCTAATCCCGCCTTGCCAGGTCACAAGGGGTCAAGTTGAGGAGTATCGATTTTTTCTCTGCAAACACTGTGCGAAGAATTGGCGACGGGGCGATTCTCAGGTGTCCCACTGACATCGCCTTATCGTTTGAATCAATCACCAACTTCTACCATAGCACCAAGGCGTCAGATTTTATACATCTCCTAAAGGTTCTGACATTCCCTTGCTCCTCCCAGGTAGATCTTTATCGGTCTCGGGAGTAACTAAGAAGAACCAAAGGCGACAAAGACGACGAGGGCTAGATCCTAGCAGGACATGGAGCGCCTTTCCCTAAGCTTGTCATCAATCACTTCTATCGCCAAGAAGCTAACTCGAAAAAGTTGGCTTGATACGAATTTTTTTTTCACTTGGATTGCGTCCAATTCTCCCCATTCCTAGGGTTTTACACTGGTATCACAATGATTCCATGGAGTCTCTTTCATGTTGCATTACATATACTATTTGCGGACGTGGAATGGATTGGGTAACAGTAAAGAAGATTCGGGTTAAGGTACAAGTAGTCCCATAGGTTTTTTCTAGGTATGTCGCAGGACCCAGGGCTGTGTGCCTCCGCCCTAGAGCGCGGCTATCAAACATTGCCTGCTAATTTCTTCAGTTTCAAAGAAACTTTCACCGGCCTAACGCTTGCGATCATTTCGGCTGGCTAAAACGAATTAATTTCTCTCCTCCATAAACACTCGTCCTTGCAGCCGTTTACTTTTTTTGACCACATACAGGAGTTATACATGAATAGAGATATTAATTCTTGTCGATATATTGTTTTTTTTTCTGCCTACAGGTCGGAGAATGGCACCACACACTCAAGCTGCAGCCAGAGGACCTGAAGTTTTACCGCGGCAACGGTATCCAACTGGCTCAACCAATCAAATCCTTCTGCGACCAGGTTAGACTTTGATTGACAAACTGCTTTGTACGACATGTGGTATTCACTTTAAATCATGTTTTTGTTTGTTTGTTTGTTTAAACATTTGTTCATGAAGATCTCAAATCGACCTTCAGGCCGCTTTTATTTAAGTCTTGATAGGGGCAAGGGTCAGATAAAATATAACAGAATGCGATTACATCGAGTACTAACAAATCTATCAACATGTACACGTGCACATCCGTCTTCCATGCAGTTTGATCTACGTCTTGTCCTTATTGTATACGACAAATGGTAGTATTGTACAGGTGTACCATAGGGTTACCTGGCGGGATGGTTCCGGAAGGTTTCATGTGACTATTCAGGTTTTTGAAAGCTATGGGTCATTCGAATTATTGCATTACCGCTTTAAGGTCTTGTGCCGCTCTTTCCGTAATGCCATTACCTTCAGGCACATAATATGTACATTGGCCTAATTGTGCCATTACAGAGGAAAAGAGTCAAGTGTAAAGTTAACTTCGCCGATAGCAATTGGGCTAACGTCACATTTCCACAAAGGGATCCGGCCTGACAGTTTTGGGGAACAAAAAGTACGATATTAAAGACAGCAAAGAGACAAAACGAACCAAAAAGAATTCAACAGCATGCCTTTTGCATATTTATTGGCATGAATTTTAATGTTTCGTTCCCGCAAACATCCCGGCCGGGCCCCAGGTAGGAAATGTGACGTAGACTTTACTCGAGCAACTGGGTGTGATTTGAAAACGGTCAAACGTTTCTGGTAGCAACCACTACCTTTCGTCAGTTACACCGGGAATGTCTTGTTGAAGAGCAGGTTTAATACCCTAACTATGAATTGGTATGTAAAGAGGGTGATGACAAATTTAGATACTAGTAATCGAAAGGGAGTGGATGCTACCTGAAATGTTTGAGCGACATTTGCAAAGTCCTCTTCCAGTGTTGGTTATAACGTAATAATGATTAATTTGATAATGTAGTTTACCAGCACAGATGAACTAATGTACTGAAACATTTTTTGCAAAGTGTTAACACAGAGCTTATATACAATATACAGCAAATACCATTGTCACATAAATATATATTTCATATGTCACAGGTCTGCCAGGAATGTTTGACCCAAAACCTGACCGGACGGTTAACCGGAGAGCCACCCGAAGCCAATCCGTTCGAAAACGTCAAAACGATGTGGGGCGTGTCCGCCATGATCATTTCAGCTCTTGGTACGGTCCTGGTCCTCGCCATCTACTTCAAGGCGCAACTACAGAAGCCCTTCCACAACAACATCGCCTGGTCTCTGGGTCATATCCTACTGCTGGGGATCTTCATGCTGTATCTGACGAGCTTCGTCTACGTGCTGGCCCCGACTGCGACCATCTGCGGGATTCGGAGGTTCGCGCTCGGGGTGAGCTACGTGGTCTGCCTGTCGGCTCTTCTCTCGCACGCCATCTACGCCTGGATCCGCGGCGTGCGAAAGGAAGAGTCGCCGTGCGAACTCGGGATCGAGAAGAAGATGCTCCTCCTACTGGTAGCCCTCCTGGTGCTGGTGCAAGTGTTGCTGAACATGGAGTGGTTGCTGGCTGATCCTCCCAGCGCCACCATCCTCACGGAAGGGGAGTCTGCTACCTGGGTGTGCAACGCGCTCACGCACGATCACCACCTCATTTCCTTCATCGTCTCCCTCCTGTACGCGATGGTCCTCGTCCTCCTCACCACCCTGGCCACCACCAAGGCGTGGCTGGTCAACAGGAGCAGGGACACTCTCTGTGCGTGCGTGGCGGCCATCTCAGCCATCCCCAGTTGGCTCCTGTGGCTGGCCATCTACACCAAAGCCGACATCCACACGCGGGACATTGTCATCTGTTACAGCGCGTCCTTCAACGCGACTCTGTATCTCATGGTCATCTTCCTGCCCAAACTGAAGGTCATCCAGAGTCACTGCTGCAAGAGCCAGAAGGAGAACGGGGCGGTGGACATCAGGAGGTACCGGGAGACCCTGTGGATATCTGCCAACGGACACGTCAATGGGTTCGCGCCCAAAGGTACGAGACAAGCAAGTAGGTGTCCAAACTTCTATCTTCTTGTTCCTCCGTCGTCCAAACTTCTATATACGTTAGATGTCGTGGATTTTTGTATGTAGCCCTTCTCGTAGTTGTGCTTTCACTTGCATATACCAATCTTGCACTGTGTGAGCTTCGTGGGATAGACATATACATGTTGTTAAAGCAGACATAAAGCATCCGTAAAGCGCATGTGAAGCATTCATAAAAAAGCACCTTTATGCATGCTTTAAGGCATGCTTAAAGATTTGATTTCGAGTGTGTATCGACAATAGCACATATAAAGACATATTTATCAGGTATTTGAACAAAAGTAGTAAAGACCATCAGCTGCCTATGTAATATTTCTATATCGTGCAGGCCTATACTTACCACCAACTTTAAAATGACGCCTTTGGCACTGAGCGCACAAATATGCCCCTGTCCTTGTTTGAATATTTTGTGCAGTAGCCTTTATGTGTTACAGATCCTTACCGGTGTCTTTCTTTTCTAGGAGACACAGACAACAGCGATTACGACTGCCCAGATCCTGAGGATGGGAAACTATAAACGAGATTCATCCTTCAACCCCACACCGCGCCACTACTCACAAGAAATTTTCAATACCTGAAATCTTCCGTTGAATCAACTGTATAGAAGCTGCCCTATTTACCGAAGCCTGGTTGCGTTGATCTCAGTTTGCCAGTACGTATTCGCAGTGAAAATACCGTGTACGGATGACCGTCTAATTTCATATGCAGTGAACTTGTACATTATTTAAGTGGAGCGGTCGCCAAGTGTATCTTATGGCCGAGAACTATGCATTTATTGAAAGAGGACAGAGTGACGTCACGATACGTCATGAAACGCCCGCCACAGCTTTGAACTCATTGATGAGAGGGAACTTTTACCTTGTACATAGACGAGCCGGGCCGTGGATATTTGTGTATAGTCTTTTGCGGGTGGTTGAGGACTCGTACTTTATAGAGATTGTGTTGCTGTGGTTAAGAAGTTGCCGATGTTTAGAAAAAACAAAAACAAATACCAGCGTATTTTGACGTACGACTGCCGTATAGTCGACTTCGTAGTTTCGAGAATGTTAGAAAAAACAACTCGATATATGAAGTGTGCATAGCTGGAGGGTGACTTAAATATGGTGGTACCTCAAGGTACCCGGCGGAGAGTTGACGTTGCTTCTCTGGCAGAGGTACTAGTACTAGTATATTGCGGGGACAGGCGGTATAGCACATCAGTCCCACGGTTGGACTGACACTAAGTCACCCTATGGTTTTGGTCACATTTACTCCGGTGCCCGGCCGGGCTCTGAGGCCACAAATTTGTCCCAGTGTTCTCTCTGATACCGCGGGGGTACCTCACGGGGTGCTCACTGTTGTTACGGTGTATATTTGTTACCGGGTCCGGGGTTGATTTTAATTCCGCGGTAGCACGGGTCTACGAAGGGGCCATGCCAGAAAGTGACAAAAACAGCCCGTGAAATCTTAAGAGTTAAGGTGGCATCTCACTGCACTTGGGGCACCGGTGCGGCACTGCGGGGTTCGTTCACTGCGACACTATTGTGTTATTTTCGCCAATATTTTTATAATTTAGATATAGCGTAATATTTAAATGTATATGGCTTAAAAGAGAACGTAATACACAAAACGTAAGAAATAGAATTCATTATTTGTGGGATTTGATGAGTAATCTTTCGAACCCCGCAGTGCCGCACCAGTGCCCCAAGTGCAGTGAGATACCACCTTCAACTTCACGTGGCCTTGCACAATCCTGGGGGAAATCTTCGCATATAAGCCGGAGCTGCTTCGCGTGATAACCGAGATAACCAAGCTTATGTGCAAGATGAATGGGTTGAACCTGCGTGGAGTTAAAACCACCCCGGGCAGCAATTACATCTCGAAGACACGTCTGAAAGTTTCTCTAATAATCCGGAAACTGTAGTAATGATGCCTTGAGAAGTTTACAAGTCAACTTGAAATATTTAACGGCAACTTCTTTCACGGCGATTTTTGCGTGTTTTGTTGAATAGAATTAAACTGTAGATATGAGCTATCAACCGCAGATATGCATATCTTGTATTCTTGAACGACATTGTCGCTGTAGAAATGTACTGGATGAATCGTCACCATAAACTAATGAAAGTCCCTATAAAAAGGACGCCATGATGTCAATCGAATTATCTATATCTATACTTGATTTGAGGAGCAATCGAAATATCTGCATGTATATTTCTTGAGATGATGTATTGGATTGTTTGCGGTGAGGATCTTCACATAAAGAATTTGTAAAGTCTCTGACGTGCGATGATTTCTGTGTTTCTTTGTGTGTATGCATTTGTGTGTATGTGTGTGCCTTTGTGTGTGCGTGTCTGTTTGTGTGTGTCTGTGTGCGTTTGTGTGTGTCTGTGTGCGCGCGTGTGCGTGTTTGTGCGACTGTATGTGTGCGTGTTATATTTTTATATATAGTTATATATAGTTTTGATGTCAAAAAAATCGAATCCTAATGGAAGCCACCCCTTCCTCTCTTGAATATGTAACGCTGGTTCACCTTTATCCGCGGGGCAACCTAATAATAATATACAACGGATATATGTTACCCCAAGTGAAATAAAGGTGAACTAGAGTTATGTGAAAATATCTATATGTTTTTAAAGTAGCAGTACCTACTATCGCCCGATTTATTCAAAAGGGAAGAAATATCGTCACTAAAAAAAGGCATGCAGACGCATTTACAAAGTGAATACCACGAGCAGCAACTTTTTCCTCTTCTTTTTTTTAATACCCTTGCTGACCCTAAATTTGTAACACATACTTCACCAATATCACCGTATACCCTTGTACCCTCTTTTGTAAAAATTACATATCAATGTATGTACTGATTAATCTCAACTAAAATGACGATAATAGTATTAAGGCTAGTAATTTTTCCTAAAAATATATAAATACAACTGGCTAAAAATCCACTCCTGTAAAAAATGCAACAGTCTACAAGATGAAAAATTCAACCTTCTAAAGAAGCGCCTTGTATACGATCTTCCTGGTCAATAGTGCCACACTGGTTTGATTACGAGGGGTGATCAATATGTTCTCGGCCTAACCCAGAAATAATAAGCACAACTCAAATTTTGAGGCACAACTTTATAGTATGAAGCCTTTTATCAATATCCTCCAAATTACAAATCATTGGAGTCATTACTTTCCAGGCATTCGTTTTATGCAAATTAGAAGGTAAGTGGCGAGAAAAAGAAGGGTGAAGTGTGATCAGACAATTTGACCCGCATACCTCAGGTTTCAGATCAATTGTCCACTTTTTTTCCGTTATCCCTTACCTAACGTTACTGGGTGTCACCTGCAACGTAATGATCACAATAATTTGAATTTTGGTACACATTTATATAAGATTTTATACAAGTACGTGGGATTATCAATAAGTCCTCGGTTTTGCGGAGAAATAATAAGCACAGCTCAGATTTCGAAGCATAGATGTCAAGTATAACGTCTTATATAAATCTGTACCAAAATTCAAATTATTTTGATCATTACTTTGCAGGCGACACCCAGTAATGTTAGGTAAGGGAGAACGGAAAAAATGGGACAATTGACCTGACCTGAGGTGTGCGATCGAACTTGCGCTGCTGGAAGTCAGACACCCAATTCTTTTTGCTTGAAATAGGAGGAGAATGATTATCAAACATTTTGACAATGTCTTTTGTTAATTTACGGCATGGGGAACTCGACCCACACATGTCTGATCACAATTCACACCACTTTTTTCTCGCCACTTACCTTCTAATTTGCATAAAACGAATGCCTGGAAAGTAATGACTCCAATGATTTGTAATTTGGAGGATATTGATAAAAGGCTTCATACTATAAAGTTGTGCCTCAAAATTTGAGTTGCGCTTATTATTTCTGAGTTAGGCCGAGATCTTATTGATCACCCCTCGTATATGGATAACATCCATGAGACCAGCAAGTTTCGTCCATTTCCCAAAATTTGCGAAACTTCGGTGAACAGACTATAACGGATTTTCTGTAAAAAATTCAAAGAAGCTACAAAATGAGCAGTATAATATGCAGAATAAAACAAAAATATGTCGGAAAATGGATATCAAATCAAAGACTTCTAAAGCCAAAGAGGTTATGAAAGATAAAACTAAAAAAAATTCATTTTTGTTATGTTCATTTAGTTATCTGTTCAACCTTCCCAACCAGTTAGATGTCATAGTGAAGGCAACCCCTTTTTAGCCAACTTTTTTCAGACATTAGTTTTGATGTGACCAGAGGATGTTTTCCATATAACCAAATCAGTATGGCCTAATTGCAGCGATGTAAAATTTCTCCAATATGTGCACAAACTGACTATACAAGATATCAATTGAAATGTACTTAAAACATTAAGTATGACAGTATCTTATGCCATTTTAAACGTCATCTTTGTTCATAATCTGCATGCAACCACTACGTGAACTATACTGTAGCTTTCAGCAGAAATCTTGCAATTAATAAAACCTTGACGTAGCATGCGTTTGAAACTACATCATGCACAAAATATGAAACTGGAATAGAATATTGAGTAATATTAGATTACTTAAATTCTCAGTGATGCAAACTTATTCTGACAAAGATGAACATTTTCAAGGTGAACAAAGTTATGAATTGTAAAATTAAATGTGATCAAAGAAGGTTGCATATCTTGTATGCCTAGGAACTACTTCTGTCTCTTTCAGAGACAAAAATTAACACACTTTAATAAATACCTCACAAACACATAACACTTTAGATGCCCTGAATGCCCCCCTCCCCCCAAATGGGGTTATAAGTTCTTGTCGCTCACGCTAATAGAAAGGTGGTACTCCTTAGAATGGGATGTACTAGTAAAAAAAGATCTAATTTTTCTGGTATAATGAACATGTAAATATTGTACATGATGCAACAACCGATAAAATAAATTATGAAGTTCTGAGTGTTCTTCTACACAAAAAGTGCATGGCTACAAATGTAGGGAAAGGTTATTGTACAGGCTCTGACATTAAAAAAAAAACACCTCACGTCTTTAAACATTTTCTTGTACATTACAACAATGCTGTTTGTAATACTGTTGCTTGAAATAACTGCTGGTCATAACCTTTGTTAGATATAACGCTAGTGTACCGAGGGGTAACCTATATCCGTGTGGTATGGGTATTTGCGGATATGAAGTCGATGGACGGTAGTTTTAAACTCCAATATTTTGAACATATCACAACTTGAAACCACTGTTCGTCCAGTTGATATCCCTTAATACCATGTTGGTAAACGCAACGAATATAGGTAACCCTGCGAATAAAGGGTTACTAGCGTTACAGCGTGTGCTGTGATATTTCCACTGACTCAGAGATTATAGTACAAACATGTAATGTAAGGTCTTTGGCCCTCAACCACTTATTGTTCCCTTTGTCTGAGGTAATGGTGTTTTCTAAATGTTTCAGATCATGTTCTTGTTGGTTGATATTGTGTTTGTAATTATTGTAAACTACTATATCACTTAGTAATGGAAGGCATTACACATTTGTCACTGGGTAATGTAGGTGTTGCTAATCATGTTTTGCTCTGCCTTCAAAGTTAGAAATCTATATGATCTGAGTCTACAGTACTTACACTCTCATTTTCATATACAGCACTCACAAGGTCAGTCTTTACACTGCACATAGACCACCACCATGTATCCCCCCCCCCCCCCCCCCATTCCACTAGCTTAAAGCTTTGTGTGTTTTGCTGTCTTTTTGGTCACACTTTTACATTTTGCATGATATTCCAAATGTGAAACCATGGTTCACGCAAAGCCAGTTCAGGTCTCATAGAGTGCAAATTTGACCATCTAATGGAATGGGGGCACAACTCACATATCTATTATAAGTACCACTCCCTGCACATTTAACACATTTATGTATCCCTACTGATAGTCGACATTACACACTTCCAAAGCACACAAACCTTCACCATGACTATACAGGGGGCAATGTTTTCTGCCGCCTGCCTCTTTCCACCAACCCATCCTTCATACAGTACACAATCATGTCCTAATCCTCAAGCAAGATCTAGAGTTTCTAACAGTTGTACCGGTAGGGAGGGAACCCTCTAAATATCTTCCTTTGGCTCTCTACTTGTAATCATTACTGATGACCTAGTAGTAGGTTTCATCCTTTGCGGCCTCAGCAATCACTTCTTCCTGTGATATTTGGTTTGTCGATGAGACTTTTGCTTTCTCTCCTTCCACCTCTTGACCTCCTGCCAATGCCTGGGGTACTGTCTCTACAGAAGGTGTGGTATCTTGTACAGGCATCTGTGCCTCGGTAATCTCGGTATCTTCTTCATCCTCTGGAGAATTTTGATCCTCTGTTTCTTCCACCTTTATCTGACTCACTTCTGATGTGACTTCGAGGTCAGATTTACTTCTTACCTCCATCTGAACTTCCTCCTTTCCTTGCTCTATCGCTCCCGCTGCCTTTTCACTCATAGCGATGCTCTGTTCTTGACTGTTGGTGTCAGTGTTTGGTGCCGTTCCAAACTCCGACTTGTTGAGTCCATCTGCTGCCTCCTCTTTTCCCTGCTCTACCCCTCCGTTATGTCTCTTTGGTCTCGTGACGTTTTCTTCCCTGTTGTCTTCCGTGTTTTGCGTTGGTTCTTCGGAGTCGACCTGGTCGAGAACGTCGGCCTCGCTGGCTGTGTCGGCACTGCTTGTAGAGGTGCTGCTGCTACTACTGCTGGAGCGACGCTGCTTGTCAAACGTCAGGGCGTCCATGGCCTCTTCCAAATGTGGAGGTTTTGTGATCTATTAAGGGACAAGACATCAAATCAATGAAACACTGGCAGGGCTTGAAATACCAACTGCATATGCAGGTTAGTGCAGGTAGAATTGGAGCTGTGCAGGTAATTCTGGTGTCTACCTGCACCCAACCTGCACTGGTCCATGTACTGGGTTTACACATACAGTAAATGTCCTATGAGTATGATGTACTATGTAGCTATAGGTGCAGGTCTGGTGCAGGTAATTTTCAATGTTAACTTGTACCAGTATGCAGGAAAAAGTATTTCGAGCCATGACTGGAGAATGGTAGCCTGGGTACCATCCGGATAGTACTTCACTCCAACGTTTATTATACATTTGTACACTATATACAGTCGTTTCTCGGCGCTATTCCGTCTGGGAACCTTGACATCTCTTACATCTAGAATCGTCCAAATTTTGGATGAGGGCCCTGATTGGTCCCTACCAAATCAGCAAATAAAGGAATGGGTTAAAGCGCTTGCTCGAAAAGGCATTCCAGCAGCCAAAATACCCTCCGTCCCCTTGTGGGAGGGCCTGTTGTCATCAAACAAGCGCTCTAGATCCCATTCCTTGATTTCCTCAATAACTGACATCACCGCCAAAAGGTTTGATTGTGCAGTTCTAAAAATGAATGGACAATAAGGATGATTGAAAACTAAAAAGTCAGTATACCAAATGTTTGACCTATTAGAAATGAAAATGAACTGATTTTATGAGCAGGCATTTACACAATTTGGGGCTTACCAAAATGACAACCAAAGAGCAAAGTAGAGTAGAGATAAACTTTATAGTCATTTCTACCGAGTTTTACAGTAGCCAGAGGCAGTTACCATGGATGATTGTAGGATTTTAAAATGCCTGTGGGAGTCGAATACTCCACCAAACAAACTTCTTTGTAACGAAAAGTTTTTGAGTATCGTCTATATATATAATATTCACAAGTTTTCAAATTCTGGATCAGATCTTGGTTCAGAACAGTACAAGACCTGAATTGGAGCTGGACCTGAATTGTTTAGTTCACGCTAATTCACCTTTATCTGCAAAGTAACCTACATGTATATCCCTTCTTTTTAAAAGCCAGATATTTAAAGATATTGAGTCGACAGATCGTGGTTTCAAAATGCAATATTTTAAAAACATTGCAGCTTGAAACCACCATCTGCCGACTTGATATCCCTTACACACGTCCAAAAAAAATGACAACTATAGGTAACCTGATGCACTAGCATTATCAGTCCCCCCTCCTCATACAAGAGGGTCTGCATGCTCTTTTACGTAAGGCGTAGGCAACCTATTTCTATTTCCCGTAATCTCGTAGGGAAGACCATCTTATCTAGTACGTAATTCGTTTTGAGGCGACCAAATTTAGCATAATTGCCTTCCTTGATTTAGCGTAAAACATAGGGGGTTCTTCTGAATTCAGCATAAAT
>NC_049989.1:11678701-11695600 GCF_000003815.2 Branchiostoma floridae | reverse complement strand
GATGATCGATGTAATAATTCCCCTTCAGCCTTGCCTTTTGCCGGTGGACAATTACAGCAGAAGTACTGATAATGGACAGAGTTGCCAGCAGGAAATAGCTGCACTTAGTTACAGTGTATGCTCCAATCATGAAATATGAACCATCTCAGGGCTATAAAAAGATGGTCCAGGAGCCGTCAATACCATTATGTATATTGTTGAAGACTTTCTTCCTCTAAGTTTTTGACATTACATGATTTCTCATTTTTGATTTTCTCTTACATGTACCATGTACAGTGCAAGACTTGGAAGATGACTTTTAAAGGAGTCTGAATGTAGAAGCAAAGAAAGAAAAAGAAAAAAATACATTTTCAGTAGCCTTTTTGTGACCTCAGCTTGCAAATATTGCTGACCATAGAAGCATTTACTAAACACAAAAAGGTTACTACTAAATCATGCAGGGTTTGTGCAATTTCCATTTGTCCCTTTTGACTGTGAGTACCATTACACTAGGCCGTATACCTGGCCTTTCCCTCACCTGGGGCAGTTTCAAAAGTTCATATTTTCAGCAAATATGAGGAATACTTGATGGTTAGCGGTTATTTTAGAATACTGCTCTTTTGTGGGTTGAGACAGTACTGCAAATGTCTTAAACTTAACTGACCAGGGGCTATTGCATTATATAAGAAGAACAAAATCTTGGTATATGCTAGTTTTAACTAGTTTGAGGTGAAACAATAGGGTAGGCGAGAAAAGCATTTTGTTGAGTACAGTATTTAGTTCACAGTCAAGAGTGCTAGGTGCAGACCACAAAAATTAAACCCATGCAAACATTTCTACATTTACAGTATCTTTTGAATTGTTTTTTGTCTGTTTGGAACTGGAAGTACAATATACTAGCTTAAAATTAACACAAAGGTTTGGATCAAATATGAGTGCAATTTCTGACAAATATTTAGACAAATTAAGGATCTGATTTGAACACCAACCTTTGTTGTAAGGGGAGTATTTATGGCCCTATAACCATCCCTCAACAGAGTAGAGGGGTGCCATTAAGTTCTAATACATTTGTTAAAATCACACATGATCCAATGGCAATATTTGAAGAGTCATAATTATGTTCTATCTGCATAATGTATTGTCACAGACTAGTTCCCATTTCTTGACAAAGACTGGAGTTAAACAGATTGTGTCAAAAATTACATTTCAACTTTTCTTCAGCAAAATAAAACATATTTCACTTGGAAATAATACACGAACACTTGAAACCCTCCCCAGCTGTCCAACCATTAGGCCTAAACAAACCTAACAAGATTGTCCCAAGTACAAATGCAGACAGCCCTTTGGGAGCCATTTGATTCTTATCTGGTAGATTTTCCCCATTGCTCCCTCTGGTTTATGGCTTGTAGTGCCATCAGCCATCATCATTCTATGATATTATTGATATACAGTAAAGTTTCAGTCCCTAGTGGCCATCTACAGCCAGATGTAATGACTGATATTGTCAAATTGTCCCATCTTTTTTCTAAATATGATTTTTTCATCTATCCTTGTCTTGGTATCATTACAGTATCTAAAGTGGTGAAACTACATAATATACTTAGAGAGCTAGTTTGTCTTTATTCGTGGGGTGGCTTACATCAGTTGCTTTAAAAAACAGGGTATTTAGGGATCCAACATCAAGATGATAATATAGCAATGTTTTCATAAACTTAAGGTTATCCTATGGATAAAGGTGAAGTAGCATTACCAAATACGAACTTGAAGATGATCCCTTCAGGCATTTTCCACACACACACACACACACAATGTGACCCCAAACTTACTGGCCCCAAATACTAGTGAAATGCGCAGGGCAGAATTGTAAAACTCCTTCCTGTTAAGGCGTTCCGGCCCGAGGCATATTCATTACTGCTAACTTAAGACAAGATCCAATTTTGTAGATTAGATCTTTTGTCTTGAGGGGAAGAGTGCAGATGGGATGAGACTGAGATAACATCTTCAGTGATTCTCCCAAGACGTCTTAGGCTTATATCTTAAGATTTGCAACAGAGATAACACACAAACTTCCCTCTTAAACTCTTATTGCTCTTTCAAGGTTACCACCAAGGCATGCAGTATTTTATGGCACACAAATAGTATACGACCACTTAGATTCAAACACAAATACTATCTAATCAGATCATACAAGAGAGCAGTAGGGAGGAAACTTTACAACATTTTTACTATGATACATAGGGAGTTTAACAATGTCCCCTAAAGTGATGTAAGGCCACAATAAGTCAAACCTATGGATGACATCTACTGCAGAATCTACATCAGATTTCTACATGATTGCCTCAAAAAGACAAGCCAGGCAAAAATATATGGAATATGGCTAGATTTTAAAAGCAGAGACTATAAGAATCATTGAAGTGACAAAACATTATAACATATACTTATGTATATACATGCTTACTTGCATATATATTTATATATACATACATAAATAAAACTAAGAATCAATTTCATAGGGACTGACTAAAGCGTACTGTAGTCTATAACCTTTATAATATATACATGTAGTGTATAGCTTGCCTTCGGTGAATGCAATTACAGCAAATTCAGCCTGACACATCCAATAAAACATAATATGGTGAATTGTAACTTTATTACGTGGAATAAACAGATCTGTAGAGCGCTATCTTGACATCTTTTACGACCAATTGTCGCCAAAAGGCAGGCTCTTATCAGTAACATTACCATCAGTGCCTTAGAACAACATTGCTGTCTCCGTATGATGGATGAAATATACAAAACGTCCTTGGAAGTATCAAAAACTAGAGTTCGGCAACCTCATACATGTACCTCTATGAAATATTTAGAGCTTATAAAGTTATTGACAAATATAGTCATTCTATCCCCTTGGGGGCCCCAACTTATGTCGCTTCTTTCTGAGCATAAGAGCTACCTAACACCCAAACACTGTGACCATAGATTGTTCTTAACACCAGATAGCAAAACCGGAAGTTGCACTGCAGTACCAAGGAAAGTCACTAGGGGGGGCCCAAAATCTAATCATTTCCAGCTTTCATCACACCCCACCAACACACCAACACACCAAGTATGAAACTAATCCACTCAGCCATTCTTGAGTTATTTTGTTGACACACAGACACACACACAAACACAAGTGAAAATATAATCTCCTGAAATATTTCATGGAGGTAACAATTGATCCTCAGAGTAATTGATTACCATGAAACTCATGAGAATCACATTGGAATCACAGTCTCGAATTGCCGATAAGGACACATTTTGGATTTGTATCCTCCAAAGCAAACATATTAAGAACCCTAGACTAGGGGGAAAAGGGTAGATACACACAGGAGATATCTCCTCTTCTGTTGGGTGTGTTTCTCCAGTGTTTCCCCCGAGTTTCGACTATTGAACTGAGCTTTGCTGCTCTACTTGTTTTACAGTGTAAGGCTCTAAGCACATTGACAGGAGTGCGCAGTGTAAGGAAGTAAATAGATACTAAATCTGAACCATCACTGAAATACATATTCATTTTATTCTTATCACCAAGTTGGATAAGCTTCAATACTGTAACAGTCCAGGGAATATCATGATTTCAGAGGGACTCTTATCTGTAAGCACAGAAGAATGAATGATGACTTTTGGTGTTATCACAGTAGTGTACAACTGTTACAGTGTGGCAAAATATATATAACTTTGCAAACACACTCAGCTGGTATCAACACTGTATCAAACTGAAGTTGTATAGGCAAGGCTCAAAATACAGGTAGATTTGTTTGTGTGTTTGTTTTTCCATCAATTTTTTAAATCTGTTAAATGTTCATGTATCCGAATTTGTATCGACATCAATGTAAAATGTTTACGATTAGGAAGCATTTAGAACGCTGTGATTATTTTATTGCTGTAAATCATAATTAATAGTATTTTAATCTTAAGGTTGTAAATTTCATGTATAGCATTTTATCCAGTTGTATTATTAATTGTACTTCCAAAGTCAGTTTTTGACTCTGTCTTGGATTCTCATGTAAAAGGAGTGTACAATTCAGCCGAAAGGCTGCAAAATGCTTCTACCAAATAAACCATTATTATTATTATAAACCATTATCATTGTTTGTTTCTTCTCAGATGAGACAAGTAAGCCTTAAAAAATAAATGATGTTTAACTCAGTGTCGTTTATCTGGACTTGCATGATGGATAATAATGGAGCTCCTCCAAGCTTTAAGGTTGTTGTAATAATTTAAGATGATGCTAAGGCTCATAAGATAATGGAATAAAACACTGCAGGGATTGGGGAAATGTGGGCACCTCAGGAGAGAAAAGATCAACTCCAGATACTGGATATCCTTAAGACTGATGGGAGGAGACTGAAGAAGATACAGTCAAACCTGTGTTATTTTTTCCTTTTTAATTGATGAGGCCTGAAGACCCCCACTGGTGGTTATGATTCTCTGTGTAACAGAGAGGCTTTTCTCAAAATATTACATAATATTTTGAACCTTTAAGCTGCCAAAAGTAAAAAACTTATATCCAAAGTGATGTGCTCAGTCTAATGATAATCTACACGTACTTGCTGTTTATAATGTTCAGTTTGTCCAACTCCTGTTATGACTCTTTCAAAATCTTAAGTATCACGTTTTTGTGACAAATTTTTTGCATGACAAATTCTGGCCTGTTGAGCTGTAAGAAAGTCAAGTTGGCAAACTTGATGAAGTTTTTCATGTACATTTATCATAAGATGAAATCATGGAGACTTTTCAGACGTAGCTTTATGCAATATAAAAAGACCCACTGATTCAGCACAATTTGTTATGGACTCTGGACAGCTCCTAGTGCCTATCTGTCCATGCAGTCTGAATGCGTGGATCAGTGTTGCCAGATGTTGTTGTAGATACAACCCTTGCCAGGGTACCAAGGATTCGGGCAGTAGTGCATTTACATCAAACATCTACATTGAGTCGATACCAGAAAAATCATTACAGATGATCAGGACTACATGTAGCCGTCAGAGCTCGAAGATAGAGTTTTTCTGAACGGCCGTTCAATCGACCAGGACAATTATCTGTGAGGAGTGATTGAGTTACTGTCATATGATGTTGAGATGCAGTAAATTATATTTCATGCTTTGTTGAACCAGACATGTCTCATGCAACACTGATGGTTATTTCAGTTATCAATATTTGATCTAAATGCTACCCTCTACACCCATTAAGCACTGCAATTTGACAGAGCAGAACAAGTAATGGAGGGTACAGGTAAATGTGTGAAGTTATAGATCTAGAGAGTATAATCACAAAAATCAGAATCAGTCAACAACCTACAGTAACTGTTATTTAAGTGACTAGAAGTTTATATTTGAATGGATTTGTTTGATCTGACTTTCCTAAAAAATCATAAAACAAATCAAAAATCTTTTATGCATATTTTCCAAGATGAGTCCAAAAAGTATGCATACAGTCAAACTTTATGACTACAAAATCTATGATAATTCAAAGTCGTGGTTAGTACACAAAATTTGTAACAGTTACAGGCTGTAAGCATGGGTCGTTAATCAGCCCGAACAGTGAGCAATTTTCTGGAAGATTTATAGCGATATCTACAGCTGATTATTGCAATCTTTTTATGACGACTTGATTAGTCCATGGAGAGTAATACATATCGGGTTTGTGACGATGATTTGGGCTGATAGCAGACAAGCTGCCAGGTGCGCAGCAAGCCGTTTTGTCATGGAACATTTATAAAGTTTTAGCCCCCAAAATAAATACATTTAACGTGACAAGGTGACCTGGTGGTTAGATTAATTTCTGTTGACTACAAAATCTAAAGGTTCAAATCCAAAGTTTCCAGTGTTTTTCCCTTGGGAATGGCACTTAACATCGTCATTCCTTTAGTACTAAAATGAAAATGAGTACCCATAGCTTTGATTACGAACGTCTTCTTAGATAAGGGGCGTCAAGCAAGAGGTCTCCTGTTTGAGGAGACCCACACCTCAAGCAAATTCAAGAATGTACTACTCTCCAAGCAGAGGTTGACAGGGAAAATTGTGACCTTTTCATAAAAGATTATCATGCTATTTTTTTCTGTCAGCAAAACCTACTTATAGGAGCATAGGTTGGTGAAGTTTGCTTAAAGAAAAAAGGGCATACAAACAAAAGGTCATGATTTTCCCCCCTCAACCTCTGCTTGGAGAGTAGAATGTACCACCACACATCTACTTCTTGTCTGACCTTTGCAGTGACATCATCCTCACACCACTCACTTCCTGCCACTCTATTGACACCGTATTCAAATATATGTAATTTCAAATCATTCCAGTCATTAACGTTACTTTCCAGGCAACGTCTTTTTAAAAATCAGTAAGTAAGTGGTGTGAGAAACAAGGCTGAACTTTAATCAGACATATGTGGGTCAAGTTCCCCATGCCATAAATTCTTTGAAGAACTTTTGATAAGGATTCCGGATTCCCTTCGTATTTCAAGTAGAAAGAGGTGGTATCTGACTTTCAGCAGAGAGCAAGTTGACCCAGACAAATCAGGTCACAGCTCAGTTGTTCAGTTTTTTTCCTTCACTCTTACCTACTGTTACAGGTGATGTTGTTTTTTCCTGCTGCACATTTTTTTCGGGTGAGGCCAACAACTTATTGTTATTGATCATTCCTTGTACGCAGAGACAAAAAAGAGATACAAACCTGAAATGGCTCACTGACACCGATGATGCAGTCAAAGTGTGTGCTCCAGTAGCAGAGCAGGTAATAGCCCGGCTCGTCAGGCATGTAGGGAGGCTCGAACAACACCATGCAGCCTCTCTTGCCCTTGCCAAAGCCTGCCGAATCCGCCCACACGTAGGTACGGTAGTCCTTAGGGTGGCAGAAACCCACCTAAAAGAAGGTAGGTAGAATCAAAATTTTATTTACTGATAATAAAAAAGTTTCATTAGATTTTAAAGAATATTTTTGGAAAAACTAAAAAAAGGTGTCTGCTACCTAATTTCTTAATAGATTCTCTAATTACAATGACGCAGGGTTCTAGTCAGCATCCGTCCTTCCGTCCTTTGACAGAATTTTGCAGCAGCTAGGGACGGACAAACATTTTGCCCATTCTGTCCTAGACAGTGTGACAGACAAAAATCGGCATGACTGTATAAATGATATTAAAAAAAAAGAAACTTTGCTAAGATCTCCAGAACTTTACCACAGAAACCATTGAATCAAGCTGAGTCTACTATACCTTTGCACCTCAAAATCTAGGAATTATTTTTTTCACAGGGTCTAAATTTCAAAATTTTCGCAGAAACCCTAGGATCATTGCAGTCCTTCCGCGCTCGACAGAATTTCCATTCAAAATCCAGGGGACCAAAAAAAATTTCAGGCTGGCTAGTTCACTGGGAAGACGTGATCAAATTGAGGATTACACACTAACTACTTTAATTTTTAGATTTTAAGAAATTAAAAAAAAAAAAAAACATTATGACAAGAGATTACCAACCTTGTACAACCCTATCCAGTCCCAGCCACTAGTGGGGATGTCCATCACTACAGAGTACGAGGCCACGCCCTTGTAGCCACACATCCAGTTCCTGACTGGTTCAAACAGCACCAGTGGCTGGTTCTTGTTCAGGTCCACCTGAAATCAAAAATCTTATTGTTATGATAAATTATTATACACACTTAGCTTATCTACTTGTAGCATAATTGTTGTGCATAATTTTTAGTGATTAACAATGATTAATATTTATACAAAAAGTAGTCATGACTGTATATTATCTGTAATATATATACAATATCATGTGTTTGCTTTTCCTTACAATTGTTGAATCTTCCAGTCTGCCATGCTGCCTGTTGATCTGTGTAAGTGTCTTATCACTTGTCACTGGGGGTGCCCTAACATGGAACGCGCCCTAACACGGCACAGATTTTTTTTATCTTATTATGCATATTAAGCTTAAGTGCACCATCTTTGTTGCCACTGACTATACCAATTAGAAAGCTAAAGAAACTTAAACTTTATAGACAGATGTCAAAGATACTTCCTGAAAAGTTGAGTTTTAAATATTAAATCCAACTGCATGCATACATGTGTATCAAGGAGTTTGAATAATGTGCTACTTAGGCCACACCAATTTAATTTCTTGGTTCACGGATTCGCTCGCTCCTATTTTTTGGAAAAAAATAAAAAAATAACAAATTACCACTCAGCAAATTTTCACCATTAATGAAACAATTCACCAACTTTCTGGTGTAGCAAATTGGCCTTTATATTATAAGCTCCTTAAAGTGTGGGTACAGGTGCTGTTACTGTACAGTAATAGTGTTTTTGTACTTTTTCAAGCTGAAAACTTTTTATCCTATATGTTTTGGATTGGCCCTTACCTTTACCCCAACCATTTTACAATTTTTATTTTTATTTTTATTTCGCCCTCTCGCTCCATATTTTTCATGAAAAAATCCGTGAACCAAGAAATTAAATTGGTGTGGCCTTATATATGAAAAATAAGGAGCATATAAGGTAATTGAGAAAGACATTTCTCTCAAGTACAGTCCAGAATAATAATGACTATCTTTTTTGTTTAAACCTACACATACATGTAGTTCAAGGCCAGGTCAAAGGAGTATGCATCATTGATAACGATGGATATGTCAGTCAAGTCTGACCTTCTAGATGGGAAACATAACGCCCTTTATTTTTCCCTACGGATGGTCCATTTTAAATCACCATCTAGGGTCGGGGCTGGGTCACCAGTTATACCTGGCCTTCGCAATTAGCTTCTGCATACTGTGTCGTAACATTTTCAATTGCAGAAATGGATCCAGACTTTCTCTGGCGAATGAGTGTTACGTAATTGCAAGGACTATAATAAAATGAAGAATCGCACATATCGATGGCATTAGGAGAAATGAGATTACTGCTACTGCTATAGTAGCATTTTACTGACAGTGCTAAAAGCTTTTAAGGTTGAAGTCTCATATAGGGCTGTAGGAGCAGGGAATTTTATAATTATATTAAGGACTGTACAGTATCAAGCGAGGGGAAGAGCCAAGAAATTTTACTTCCTAGGGAAGGACCATGAATAAAACTTGTTGACTCCTAAGCAGAACATTCAAACATATCTAAATGTCTAAAACTGGGCTCAGAACCACTCAGAAAACCCAAGGACCTCCTTATGACCAGTCTACCACCTCATGCTATAACATTGTGCAGTTCCTTTACTTACTTTGCTGTGTCTTAAGGGCCCAGCATGATGTATTTTAATAGCAAATCTCATCCCTGTCTTTTTTTCAATAACCTCCTATAAGTCCTTTAGCTAGCCAAAACTACAAATACTGTTGTAGTCATTTTCACCTGATTCATGTCTCGAATTTCATGTTAAGTGCCTTTGCCAAGAGAACAACATCAATTACTATAGTTATGATTGTAACAGTTATGACAATGACAATATTGAAGTTTATGGCATATTCATTGCAAGTTGTATACAGTGAGAATGACAGGAAAACTATGATATGACTAACTATATCTATATATCTCTTCTTGAAATGTGTGTAGACGAACTTAAAAATTCTTCTGTCTATTACATTCTACATGCATCATGAACAGACAACTGTATTAGCCCAATTAAGCTCTGTCCATAATAGTTTCCATTTCACAGAAGTCAGTTTGAATTTCCTGCTGGAATTAAACCTGAAGCCATGATCGTGGCTTCTCGTGTCCTACGGGAAAGCCATGATCATGGCTTCTCGTGTTGAGAGGGTTAATGATACCATAGAAAGTAGTCACAGTGAGGGAAGAATCCAAGCTGAATTCAACTAATCCTGACAGTGTGCACAATTGTCCAACACATGTGTTGGCAGTGATGAAATACAAGTTAGAACAAAAGATGCTGACTGATTATCAGCTACTGTAATTACTGGTGTAAAGTAATCAAATAAGGCTACAATGTATGTAACTATGTTGATTTGATTGCATGGATGGCGATTCCTTTGGGGACCACAATCTGATGCGAGGCTGTAATTAAATAATAATTATGTTTGGCCATTATTATCAAAGTTGTCTTCAGTATGAAATTTAAGTGGTCAGGAAGGTTAGAAATGACTGTACACACATAGTATGGATATTGGGATACTGATCGAACAATATAGATTCTTTATTTTTGTTTCATATCGTCTTCTGTGACATTAGCATGAACTTTTGGCAATTTCTATTACATTACATGAAGTATCTGTTTGGGGCTTTTTTTTCAACTTACGGCATATAATGTGCTCATATTACAGCTGAATTGTATGACTTACAGTATGGTACAAACCTTATTTTTAAAGAAACGGCCAAAAATTGATGAGCACGGAATGTCATCCATATATTCAAACCAAAATGGCCCGACTTCAAACTACTCAGCCCTTGTAAATACGTAGCCTTTATAAAGCTTCTTGACTTTCTGACATACTTTCTACAGCTTTCATCTCAGCTGTTGTATAGATATAACCACTGAGGACATTAACTTAAAATCACTAGCTCACTACATACATTTGCCGCATTCCCAGTGCAATACGGAAGAGCGATACGTTGAAACACATGCTGAGTCACTGAATGCATCACAACCATCAAAACTCTCAAAGTGGCAATTTAGGGAATCCAAATGGGAGGGTTCCTAAAAACACTGCACATCATCTTGACAAGGTTAATAAAAGAAACACAATGTAACTCTATACTGTACAGCAGTGGGGCTATCATAGAGCGTGCAGAGTTGAATACTTCATTTTGTGAGGCATTCGAGTCCGCAGGCGGCTATGCAATACTGGCACTCGTTTGTGTTAAAGCTGTTAGGCAAGTTGAAAGGCATTTTACATTAATGCTCCCAACAGTTCAATTGAACAAAATATGCAGTACTATCATATTGAGATTCTTTGAATGTCAAGGTAGCACATGCGCATTTTGTGAAAACAAATACTGATAACATCCACTATCTCTTGTCAGTGATACTGACAAGATAGTGGATGTTATCTGTCTCACTTTTGTCACTTGTCTACCTGAAACCCTTATTACATGTACATGTAAATTTACCATAGATTTCCCGGACTTTTAAGTCAGGTTTATGTAGTTAAGTAAAAAAAAAAAGCACCATGATTGGCATGAAAATTGATCAACAGTATTTCATTACCAAATAAAGACCTAATTTGCATAATTAGTGGGAAAATGCTATATTCCATCTACGGTAAATGATTGGAATTTTTTACTTGTGGCATTAGGAAGTTATGTACAGGTGGACATCATTGAACATTGATGACGACTCCATCTGCATAAATTATCAGAAAATGAGATTTAAGCCTTCTTTCTGAACACAGTGTATGTTACTTTGGTGGAGGATCAACTGGTATAATTTATGCATAATGGAGGATCAAATAATACTACTTATGCAAAATATTACGCAAATGAGCTTATTTGCATAACTAAGGACAAATACAATTGATATACCAGTTGTATACTAAAATCATTTGGCGAAGGTATGGGTTTGTGGAGCTCTGAGTTTTGCAGCAAAATCTGTTCAGAATCTTCGAATTCCAGATGCAACAAAAACATGATATACAGCTCTTACAATATCTCACAACTCCATGAAAACTGCAATTAGTATTACAACAGTTGACTAACAACAATGCCTCCATGATATCACTGTTGATTGCCCTTGAAAGTTGCATGTATATTTCTTAATACATTAGTCTGATCTATGGGGAGTTTATTTTGTTAAAATGATGGGAATGAATTACTACATTGCATTGACAAAAAAAGATCAAATTTAGGCCAAATATAACTGTTACAGTGGCTGCAAATCATACACAGTCAATAATAGACAGCAATAGAATTTTAGATATTGTTGCAATATTTCATTCATTTTAGTATCTATGGGGAGTTCATATTTGTTGTTATAATGGGAATAAAGTACAACATACATTAATGAAAGAAATCAAATTTTAAGCCGCACAAATATAACTGTATAAGTCAAACCATTATCTCTTAGCAGCCATTTTATTGTTGCTGTATTTCAGTCGTTTTAGTATCTATGGGGGTTCCATCTTTGTTCTAATGGAAGTTTCATGTAAGGGTGCATACACAATCCATCAACCGTAACAACTCTTCCCCCAATCTTCCAATCCCGCTTCCTAAAAGATTTCGCCATCAATCAAAAATTCCATGCCGGTATACGCCGTCTCCCCGAGGAGCTGACAGTCAGCGTAATAACTCAAAAGTTTGGAAGATCTTCTTCTCAATAAAGACTTTCTTATATGTCCTTCTCCAGCATACAAATTAATGTGTGTGACAGCTACTGGTATCTAGTAAGCTGCAAATCTTTTCCTCCAATGCCCATTGATGAAAATATCCTAAAAACATTCAGATTTTTTTCTGTCGGTGTATAACGCTAGTTAACCTTTCCACTGTTTTTTTAAGAATGGGTATTTAAGAGTATCAAGTCCACATACGGTAGCTTCAAATTGCAATTTAAAGTTATAGCATACCAGCTTTGTGCTGAAGTGTACAATGTATAATGTCAGCTGCACAATATCCAGATCAACTTTTTAGATTCACTCACACTGGGAACTGAGACCACTACTCTTTTTGAAAAGTGTGGCGGGTTCTTTTACATGCTCCAAGTGTGACTCTCCTCAAACACAGGAGCTCCATTCAAATTGTTCTATCTGTGGGACGTCCCTTATATATATATAACTGAAGCTCACAAAGTGTCTGTGCCAAAGGTACCATGTCAGGGCATGTCAGCAGATTCAAACCTATAGTTCTCACTTGTAGAGCAGGAAATGCCATAGAAAGCTGAAAGTTACAATATCATTTTTTTTTTGAGCAACTTCTAACTTGAAGGCATTCTCAAATCATATTTTGTCTTTTTTTGGCTTTCGGAGGTCTTGCTACTTGTCTTTTCTTATTGTTCTGAAAATGTCTCTCATAAGTCTAAAGACAAATGTCTTACGTCTGATTAACATTTCTGACACATATTCAGCTCTTCAGCTGGGTTTTGAGCCGAACACCCTATCGTTATGCCACATGATGCCACTGACCAATGAGACACAGCGGCTTTTTTTAGGCATACCGGTATGACTAGTAAAAATAACCTCCGGGGCATCAATTTTACACAGCCGTACAAACAGGGATCTCAAAATTTTCACCCAAGGGGGTATTTTTTAAGAAACACAAACTTTGTCAGTGATGCATTATATTGAGCATGTAGAACTATAAATCACGCTAAAATCAGTATAGATCCGTGTCAGGACAGTACAGAATACTCTTCCATCATGACAGCTGATGTAGCCAGGAACGTACCAATTGATTGGTGATTCCAATATTTCTGTCGATACCGCTAAGTGACAGTGAAGAATCGTGTTGGTAATGGAACTTGATCAAACTAACATTTACCCGGTAGAGTTTCTCATGAATTAATGGATACGTCCACTTACAGGGCTTGATATCATGCAATTTTGTCCAGAATTTTACCTGCGAATTGAAAAATGGCATCCAAAAGTGATACAAACGACATGCTGTCCTGTATGGCTTAGAATAACTCGTGGGATTAAAGTACTTATTAATAATAACAAGAAAACAGTGAATCAATGTTTAGGATCTTAGTGATGCTCAACTTATCATCTCATCTTGAGCTCTTAAAGCACACTACAAAAGGAATCTTGAACGAGTCATTCAGTCTTGAATATTTAAGATGACTCATGGCAGCTACCTTAAATTGAAAATTAAGTGCTCATGTCAAGTAAGTAAATGATTCTTATCTTTCCTTGCAACCATAAATTCTTTGCTACAAATTTTTGATACACCTGTCAGGTGGGAATTTTGAGCCCCCTTCACTAACAAGAAAATCCCCTTGCTATCTTTTATCATAATATCTGAGGTAGCAACACAAATCCCAAAGCTTAACTCAGGTGCACCTGCAGATGGTGTCTTAAGAATGATGTCAAGGCCAAATTAAAAAGATTGAGCATCCTTAAGAGCTCTACCTGACAGTTTGTGGATATTACTTTCATACATAATGAGATTCTGAAGACTCCAAGGATGACATTGAATCAATCATATTATATATGCTGAATATTCTTGGAAAAAGAGAGTAAGACATTTTGACAGGATTTCATTTATCATTAGGGTTCTCCCTAGGCAACTGTTCACAGATTGAAGTTTGTGGGGATTTGATTTGAAATTCACAGTAGGGAGAATATGGAGGGGTTACTGCAGTGGTTTTAAATGTTTATAATTGGAGGAATACAGTACGTACAGGCAGCCAATAGGAAACCAAGATACCTTCAATGCAGAACTGTTCGCAGTGGTTTTATGTTCACGGTTTTCGCCACTTCACCTCGAATTCAAAACCACCGCGAACGTTTTTCCATGACAGTAAGACTGACTACAGTGAATGGTGCTATCGCAAACTTAAAACCACCGCATAAAGTTCTTTTTTCCACTACTGTGAAATTAAATCCCCGCAAATCTAAATTTATAATTGTACACGGCCTCTCACCTTACTAGTTAAGTGACTCAGCTACATTGCTATATATAGATGAATGCACTGGCAGAGCTGGCATTATCAACTGTCACTGCTCTATAATTATAACTATGATTTGTTCTGCACTTTTGTCTAATTGTTAGTTCTAAAGTTTAAAATTGAGACAAATTTGACTTTTTTATCATACTTTCTTATTTATATTTTACTAAAATAGAGAGAGAGAGAGAGAGAGAGAGAGAGAATCAAAAATGCTGCAAAAGCCTCTTTTCCCCCTTACCACTAGAAAGTCCACCACAAAAGTACCTTTAGTACGAGGGTGAGTCAGAAAGTAATGCAAGTGGTTTCATAACAGAGTCGTTCTTTGATCGAATGAGTTGAAATTTGGCACAAAGGTTAAGACATATCTTCTCTTGAGATTGAAACATCTAAATTTGTTGCTCATTATTTTATGAGTGACTGAGCTGCTTTCAAGGTGACCACACCCTTGGTATCCCGTCAGAAGAAAAGAGAGGTCCAATTAACGTACAATTAAGAATATCCCTAAACCAATGTTTGCTATTGTAGGAGACTAAGCCTGCACATGTAATAAGCTGCATTTCTCTATAAGCCACACGCTTAATTTCAACTCTGAAATCCAAGCAGTTTTTCTTTTTTCGTTGCTGGTGTAGAGTGAGGTATACGCGGTCTTCAGGGTCATGAGATCTGCGGTGTTATTATTAAAACTTTCTGTAGCCTTCTTTTCCATTAACAAAGAGGAATGAAACTTAGCACACTTTTTGGCCTTTAAACAGTTAATAACTGTGTAAAGTTTCGTTTCTTTTGGTTAATGGAAAAGTAGTCTTTTAACCAACAACTCACGAATTCGTGTATAAATCCAACAGCTCTATAACACAACTTACTGCATCCTAGCAGCTGTAAATAAAGAACCATTACGAGTTTAGAGATGAAAATTGGCACGCAATCTATAGAGACATTTGGTATCATGCATGGGTAATTTCAACTTCCTGCAGTGATTTTTAGTGGGTCAGATTTAGAGGAATCGCTAGTCTGACAAGGTACTAAGGGTGTGTTCATCTTAAAATCAACTCAGTTGCTCATAAAATAATAAAGACCAAATTTAAAACATTTGATCTCAAGAGGACATATATCGCTACTTTTGTGCCAAATTTCAACTCAATTGATATAAAAACGAGTCTGTTATTAAACCACTTGCATTACTTTCTGACTCACCCTCGTAGCATGTTTTCTTTTTTCTTAAAAGAGCAGTGCTTTTTTCAACAGACAAAAGATGCAATTTTCCTGCAGATTTGGTACATAATGTTACCTAAAAATTTTCAACTTTCTGGCTGAGGTATTTCAAGTGCAAAAGTAGGCCATCCAGTCCCGCCCTATCTGTGAATGTCACTATTACGGGACATCTCCCTGGAGAACACACCACATTATCTCAATCGGCACTCCCCTGACTGTTGACACCTCGGCTAAATTGCCCCAGTTTGCATTATTGATACAGGAGAATTTCTTGATCAGGGCTATGTAAGAGGCCAGTAGAAACAGTCTCCGGGCTTTGAACCCCCGCCAAAGCTGGGCCACCATGCAGATCACAAACCCAACAAACTATTAAACCAATACGCCAAAAGGGACTGACCCATATGGCATGGTAAGTTTGGCAGCGCTTGAACCCCACTTAATCCCCAGGACCTGTCCCTCTTTACCAGAATGGAAATTTGCCTGGTAGGATGGACCAAACTTTTACCCTGTCCATCTAAAAAAAACAACCTTCATGACATGAAACTGAGGAAAAATGTATTTGAAAGTTTAGAATGACAGAATGAAGAATGAAAATCATAAGATGACGACTTCAAAGCCAAAGAGTGGGACTAAAAATAATAACAAAGCTACAGACAGCCCTCATATTAAATCTTGACCCAAACACACCTTGAAATAAAGATTCCTGCATGCTGAAGTGTAACAGACTTGATCCAAACTCCACATTCCAAGAAACTGCTGGATAATAATTGAAAAACAAGCTTCTCACAAATTCAAATATCAGTCACTACTGTGTGTCTTTTTTTAATACTAAGTTCTTTATCAGAAAGGCATGTATGTGTTGGAAAATGAATCGTAATATAATATGTATCTCATAATATGTGAGTGATTAATTGTTGATTACATAGTAACGTTATATTACACACATTAACTTTTAGTTTTAGTATTCACTAAGTACATTACACTGAGTGCATACACCTATTATAGATGTAACTGAATTAAGTACTCTAGGCAAACATAATATATTTTCTTTACTGCCTATTAAAAGAACTGTGAAAAGCTCATTCGATACACAGTTACCACACATCAAACGATATCAGAGGAACAATGAATAATTATCACATAATCAAAGAACAAAT